>NC_051425.1:1373166-1381391 GCF_015228065.2 Penaeus monodon | reverse complement strand
TCTCTTCTCCTTCCTCTCTCTCTCTCTCTCTCTCTCTCTCTCTCTCTCCTTCTCTCTGCCTTCTCCTCTCTTCTCTTTTTCTCTTTTCTCTTCTCTCCTCTTCTTCTCTCTCTCTCATTCTTCTCTCTCTCTCCCTTTTTTTCCGGAGCACTGACAAGCGCGTGTCTTTTTTCTGCTTTGTTTATTTGCTTGTTTATTTGTGGGGTTGTTTACTGCAGTTTTTTATCTTTCCCTTCTATCACTATCATCATCATCATCATCATCATTATCATCATCATCATCTCATCATTTCATCATCATCATCATCATCATAATCAATCTCATCTTCATTTTCTCATCTTCATCATCTTCATCGTCATCATCATCATCATCATTATCATCATCATCATTATCATCATCATCTTCATCTTCATCATCTTCATCCTCCTCCTCCTCCTCATCATCATCATCATCATCTTCATCTTCATTTTCATCATCTTCCTCCTCCTCCTCCTCATCATCATCATCATTATTATTACTTTCATTATTATTATCTTTGGAATTGTAACTGTTACTCCTGTCATCATCATTATTATTATTATCATCGTCAATATCATTATTAACATTGTTATCATCATCATTATCATCACTGTTATCGTTGTTGTCACTGTTACTATTATTGTTATATTATTATTATCCTTCCATCTGCCTCTGTCTTTCTTTCTCTCTGTCTTTCTCTTTCTCTCTATGTGCCGGCTGTTCTATGTGAATTCACCCCCCCCCCCTTTCCCCTAAAAAAAAAAAAAAAAAAAAAGTGCACGTGTTCTGGAAAATCAACACTTGACCCGTTTTTTCGATTATTTTTTTTTGATAACTCACTAATCCTATTACAGAAATTCAATAACACGCACGCACACACACACACACACATGCGCGTGCATACATACTCACGCGTATACATACTCACACACACATACACACACAACACACACACATACACACACACACACACACACACACACACACACCTTCCCTCCAGTACCCTTCACTTTCCTCTCTCCTCCCCCCCTCCCGCCCTCCCCTCCCTCTCCTCTCTCCTCTCCCGCCATCCCCTCCGCTCTCTCCTCCCCCTCCCTCCCCTCCCCTCTCTCCTACCCCCCTCCCTCCCCTCTCCCCTCCCCCCTCCCTCCCCCTCTCTCCTCCCCCGCCCTCCCCTCCCTCCACCTCATCACACATAGCTTCATGATCCGTTCGTTTCAGTGGTTCGGGTTTCGAATTAGGGATCGAGACATTCTCGAGTCGAGGGAGGTCTGTTGCTGTTATCGCACGGGGGCGAAGGGGGAGGGAGAAGAAAGTGGATGAAAGAGAGAGAGAGAGAGAGAGAGAGAGAGAGAAGAGAGAGAGAGAGAGAGTAGAAGAGAAGAAGAGAGAGAGAGAAAAAGAGAGAGAGAGAGAGAGGAGAGAGAGAAGAGAGAGAGAGAGAGAGAGGAGAGAGAGAGAGAGAAGATAGAGAGAGAGATAAGAGAGAGAGAGAGAGAGAGAGAGAGAGAGAGAGAGAGAGAGATAGAGAGAGAAAGAAGAGAGATAGATAGATAGGTAGATATATATATATATATATATATTATATATAGTATATATATTTATATATATATTTTATTTTATATATATATATTATTTATATATATATATATATTATATATATTTTATATATATATATATATATATATATAGAGAGAGAGAGAGAGAGAGAGAGAGAGAGAGAGAGATAAAAAAAGTTCAATAAAAAATAACCATAAAAAGTTTTGATAAAAACGCAAATAAACCAAATTTCGAAGCAGATAAGCTCCCCCCCCCCCTTTTAAAAAAGAAGGACTGTTACCAAGCGATATCTCCCCCCCTTTCCCCCTCCCCTCCCCCTCCCCTCCCCACCCATCGTCCCTCCCCTCCCCCCTACTCCTCTCGTCCCCACCCCTTCGCTCCACCCCCTCGTCCCTTCCCTCCCCCTCCCCCCCTCGTCCCTCCCCTCCCCCTCCCTACCCCCTTCGCCCCCCCCCCCCCTCATTCCCCTCACGTGCGCCTCTATAAGGATCTAGTGTGACGGATCACTTCTGGGACCGACCGCAAGAGGGGGGAGGGGGGAGGGGGGGGGGAGGGGGAGAGAGGGGGGGTAACTTTCTGAGGGTTATTGTAAAAGGTTATTTACTTAATAACTCTGATGCCTCCCCCCCCCCCCCAACCATTCGCTTCCCCGCCAACTCCTCCCCACTGACCCTTCCCCAACTCCCAACTGCACTTTCCCAGCAACAGCGTTTCTTCCCCAACGCTCCATTCCCCAACAGCCTTTCCCCCCCCCCCCTCATCAACTTACCCTTCTCCCCACTTCCCCAACTCTCTTCTCCCCAAGCCATTTTCCCCCCCAAGCTCCTCGCTTCCTCACCACCACCCACTTGCCCTCCCCATCACCCCCAACTTTCTCTTTCCCTCCCGAAATCCCCACTCTCTTCCCCACAGCCCCATTTCTCTCCTCCCAACCTCCCCACTTCCTCTCGACCACTCCCCTCCCCTCCCCACTTCCTCTCGACCACTCCCCTCCCCTCCCCACTTTCTCCTTCCTCCCCAACACTTACATTCCCTCCCCAACCCCCAACCCCCCAACCCCAACCCCCCAACCCCCCCACTATCCTTAAGCCATTCTTTCTCCCTTTTTTCTCCCCCTCCTTTCATTTTTTTGTCTCTGTGTCCCCCTCCGCCTACCCTCTTACCTCCCCCCACCCCCACCCCCCCACCACTACCCAATAAGGCAAACACGCAAATGATATTTATTGATTTTTTTTTTTATTTTTCCTTTTTTTATTATTAGGAAAAAAAATGTTTGTTTGGAAGAAATCGTTTTAGAAATTCCTAATATTATTGTTCGTATTTTCCATGCTGTAATAATTCGAAAATAATGATAATGATGACAGTAATGAGTAATGATGATAAGGATAATGATGATAATGATGCGTGGGTGTGTTTGTATATATATATATATATATATATATATATATATATATATATATATATATATATATATATATATACTTGTATATATATATATATATATATATATATATATATATATATATATTATATATATATATATATATATATATGTATTATATATGTATATATACTTATATCACTTTTATATACATACACACACACACACACACACACACACACACACACACTCATCTACACAACCCTGATATCTAACCCTTATCGTTATCCAATGCTCTTAGAATGATATACATACACTCATACCCCCTCTCCTTCCAGATTGCCAGCCTAGATAGTGCGGCGTACGTGTCACAGCGCCAGAATAGAGCGAGCTGCGGCGACTACCTTTGATCTTGCTTGTAATAATAGTGATGTTGTGAATGCTGTTTTGATGAGGATACTGATTATAACGTGTGAGTGTTTGTAGTAAGGTGGTGCTGATATCAAAGGTGCTAACAGGATTGTATACTGTTTTTTCTCACTATGCTTAAGTGAATAGGCAAACTACAAACGAAGTGAATTGAGTATTTGAGGATATCCTTTCGCGACACTCGAATTTAGGGTCTCTAAACCTCTCTTTCCCCCTCTCTCAATTCCCCTCTCCTTTCCATTCCCCTCCCCCTATTTCCCCTTTCCACATTTTTTCCCACATCCCTGCATTCCCTCTTCCTTCACCCTTCCTCCTCTCCCTCACCCTTTCCCCTCTCCCTCACCTTTTCCCCTCCCCCTCTCTTCCCCTCCTCCCTCTCCCTCTCTTCCCCTCTCCCCCTTCCCCCTCTCGCCCCCTATCCACCACCCCCTCTCTTCCCATCTCCTCCTATCCACCACCCCCTCCCTCTCCTCTCCCCCTCTCTCCCCCTCTCCCGCTCCCCCTCTCTCCCACGTAATTCCAGACTGATTAATTGGCGTCTTAACAAGAGGCTTTCCTTGGCAAATATCTCTTCAGTCAATGATAGATGGCTGATAGATGGCACTGAGACACTTTTATCTCTGGACTCGATCGTCGAAGTGAGGGGGGGGGTCTCTGTAATGTACCCCTCCCCCCCTCCCCCCCCTGGTGACTTCTCTCTTCTGCTCTCGTTTTCTCTTTTTCTCCTTCTCTCCTTCTCTCTTCTTTCCTTTCTCTTTTCTCTCTTCTCTTTTCTTTTCTTTCATCTCTTCTCTCCTCTCTTCTCTCTCTCCTATCTCTTTTCTTTCTTCTTTCTCCATCGCTTTTCTTCTCTCCTCTTTCTCCTGCTCCTTTTCTATTCTCTCTCCTCCTATCTCCTATCGCATTCCTCCTTCTCCACCCCCTCTTCCCCTCCCCCTCTCCTCTCCCTTATCCCATTACTCTTCTGTCTCCTCTCCTTATTATCTCCCCTTGTTCATTTTTCTCTTCCCCTTATTGTGCTCCCTCTTCATCCTCTCCGTGTCTCCCTCTCCCCCTTCCGCTTCCCCTCTCTCCGCCACGTACATTCGATCAAAGTTGAAAAATGTGGTATTTCACCTGTCAAAAAGTACTATTTATCATTCGCCTTGTGACCATCGATATTTCTTGACCTTTTTTTTACTCCCTCTTTACTCTCTCCCTCCCTCCTCCCCCTCTTTCTTTCTCTCCATCTATTTCTATCTATTTCTATCTATCTTTCTTTCCAGCTACCGTTCCCATTCTCTCACTCATCTGTCTCTGTCTCTGTCTCTGTCTCAGACTCTGTCTCATTCTCTTTCTATCTGTCTGTCTCTCTCTCTCTCTCTCTCTCTCTCTTCTCTCTCTCCTCTCTCTCTTCTCTCCTCGCTCTCTCTTCTCTCTCTCGTCTCTCTCCCTCTCTCTCTCCCCTCTCTCTCTCTCTCTCTCTCTTATATATATATATATATATATATATATATATATATATATATATATATATATATATATATATATATATATATATATATATATATATATATATATATATACCACACACACACACACACACACACACACACATATATACATACACACACACACACACACACATATATATATATATATATATATATATATATATATATATATATATATATATATATATATATATATGTGTATGTATATATGTGTGTGTGTGTGTGTGTGTTTATCCCCCCACCTTCTCTCTCAGTTGCCTGTCTCTGTACACTGGACAAGAATAAAGCTATAACAAAATGAAAACAAATAAAAAGATTATAGAACAGAACAGAATCATCAGTCCCATTGAATAAAAGCCGGAATCGCGCAGATGTCTCGCGAGTGTCTGTCTGTCTGTCTGTCTCCGCCACAAAAGCCGAAGAGACGAAGCGAGGAGAAAAACCGAACGAAAATTCACTGACTTTTTTTTTTTTCTTTTTTAGCTTTCGCTCACCACCCGCCCGCCCGCCTCTCAATTTTTCCGGAAGAGGACGCAGGCCTATTGGATTCCCTCTCTTTTATGAGCTTGATCATACACAAATTACGATAAATAACCCGGGAGAGAGGGCGAGGCGATTCCTCTCGCGCCACCGCACGCTATCACGCAAGGCGATCGTCTTCTGTTTCCCCGTCGCGAAACGCCGCCATTTTGGGACCGGTGTTATGCCCTCTTAAAAACATATTTTCCCTCCTCCGCTGCGACGCGTCGTCCTGGATATCCTTGGCTTTAGGAAGAGGAATTAAGAAGGAGGGAGAGAGAGAAAAAATAAACGCTGGAGAAGAAGGAGAGAAAAAAAGAAATAGACGATGAAGAAGGAGAGAAAAAAAAAAAAGACGACGGAGAAGAAGGTAAAAAAGAAAAGAAAAAAAAAGAGAGACAGTGTGAGAGAGAAAGAGAGACACAGAGAGACAGAAAGAATGAGAGAGGAGAAGGGCGTTTAAGAGCACGGCCTCATGAAACCGACCTTTTAGCATGGAGGAAACGACGGAAGATGAACGCCGGAGCTGTTGTTTCCTTGGCGGAGGAAGGTCGCGATCCCTCCTTTTCCTCCTGGAGGATAGGTCCTGCAGGAGGAGGAGGAGGAGGAGGAGGAGGTGGAGGTGGAGGAGAAGAAGGAGATGGAGGAGGAGAAGGAGAAGAAGGAGATGGAGGAGGAGAAGGAGAAGAAGGAGATGGAGGAGGAGGAGGAGGGGGAGGTGGAGGAGGAGGAGGAGGAGGAGGAGAAGGAGGTGGAGGAGGAGGAGGAGGAGGAGGGAAAAGGGGAGATGGAGGAGGAGGAGTTGGAGGAAGGAAGGGGGAGGGAAAAGTTGAGAAGGAGGCAGAGGAGGAGGACGAGGAGGACGAAGATGAGGGGACGAGGAGGCGAAGGAGGAAGAGGAGGAAGACGAGGAGGACGAGGACGAGGAGGAGGTAGAGGTGGAGGAAGAAAAGGAGAGCCATTAGGGAAAGGGTGAGGGGGGGGGAGAGAGACGAGAGAGAGAGAGGAGAGGAAAGATGAGGAGAGAGAGAGAGAGGAAAGACGGGAGAGAGAGAGAGAGAGAGAGAGAGAGAGAGAGAGAGAGAGAGAGAGAAAAGAGAGAAAGAGGAAAGAGAGAAAAGAGAGACAGAGAGAGAGATAGAGAGAGAGAGAGAGAGAGAGAGAGAGAGAGAGAGAGAGGAGAGAGAGAGAGAGAGAGCGAGACAGAGAGCGAGACAGGGAGAGAGAGACAGAGCGAGAGAGAGACAGAGAAAGAGAGAGAGAGAGAGAGAAAGAAAGGGAAGTGGCAGGGGAGACTATCCCAAAACAGGGCAAGCCACTCTTAGCCTCAAGTGCAAAAAACCCACAGGCCGAGGAATCCCCCAGCGAGCGGAGCCTTTTTAATGAGAAGTTGGCTGGAAGAAAAAGGGGAGGTATGAGGCCGTTCTTTGTGGCCGCTTCCCCTCGAATATTAGGTCAACAGATGCACAAAAGCCTCGCCAAAACGGGGCTTTTTTTTATTATTATCTAGCTTCGTGATTGAAAAGACGCCTCCTCTTAAAAAAAAAGAAGAAGAAAAAAAAAAAAGACGGCTTTTCAATTCTGGTTTCTCTTTCTTTCTCTTTCTTTCTTTCTTTCTCTCACAGCTTCTCTCTCTCTCTCTCTCTCTCTCTCTCTCTCTCTCTCTCTCTCTCTCTCTCTCTCTCTCTCTCTCTCTTACCGTTCCTCTTTCCCTATCTTCGTCCTCTCTCTTTTCTCTAGTTCCCCTTTCCTTGTCTCATTTCCTTCCTTTCTTTACGGTTTCTCGATTCTATTCCCTCTTCTCTTTTTCTCTTCTCCTCTCTCTTCTCCCTTTTTTTTTCCCCCTTTCCTTTTTTCTCTACTTTCTTCTTTCCCTCTCTTCCCTCCCTTTCCCTCCCCTCTCCCCTTCTTTATATCTCGTCTCTCCTTCCCCTCTTTCTTTCCCCTTCCTCCACCCTTGCTTCTATTTCCCCTCTTTCAATTCCACCCTACCTTTTTTTCTTTATTCCTCTCTATGTTTATTTCTCTACCTCCTCTCCTGCTCCCTTTCCTCACCTTTGTTCTTCTATCTTGTTCTTCCCCTTCCCTCTCATTCCTTCCCCTCTCATTCCTTCCCCTCTCTTCTCCTATCCCTGCCATTCCCCTTATGACTTCTCTCCCTCATACTCCTCCACTCCTCTCTCTCTCTCCTCCTTTTCCCTTCCTCTTAACCTCTCCTTTATTCATCTCTCTCCTTCCCGCTTCATTCCCTTTATCCCCTCTCTCCATCTTCCTTCCTTCTTCCCCTCTTCCCTCTTCCTAAGCTTCTCCCTTATACATCTCTCCCCTCACTCATACCTTCGCTCTTATCCCCTCTCTCTCTCTCCCTCTCCTTCCTTCTCTCTTTCCTCTTTCCCCTCTCCTTTCTTCCCTCCTCCTACCCTCTCCCTCCTTCTCCTTCCCCTTACCCCTTACCCCCTCTCTCCCTCTCCTCCCTCCTTATCCCTTCTAAAATCCTCTCCCTCCCTCATCTTTCACCCTCACTCTTCCCCTTACCCCCTCTCTTTTTCTCCTACCTTCTCTCTTCCCCTCCCCTCATCCTTTCCCCTTCCTCCTGCTTCCTTTCCTTTCTCTCCTTCTTCCCCTCCCCTCCTCTACTTCTCCCCTACCCCTCCCTCCTTCCTTTCCCCTCACCTTACAAAAAAAATCGCAAACAGAAGGAACTGAAGGCGGGGGGGAGAGGGGGAGGCGAAGGGGGGAGGGAGGAGGATCCAATGGCATTCAGTGAAGCATTATCAAGGTCTTCAGAAGCATGGGTTCTCGAGCAACAGTTTATTTATTTATTT
>NC_051425.1:1368166-1370666 GCF_015228065.2 Penaeus monodon | reverse complement strand
TATACAGTATGTAAATACACACACACACACACGCACACACACACACACGCACACAACACACACACATATAATATAATATATATATATATATAATATATTATAATATATATTAATATTATATATATCTATAATATAATATATATATATATATATATATATATATATTTATATATATATATAATATTATATATATATATATGCACATATATGTATCCATATACATGTATGTGTGTATGTGTGTTTATGTGTGCGCAGAATTCCATCTAAATAAATTGCAAACAACATAAAGAAAGGATAAGTTTTTGAACCAAAATGCTTTCGACGCGTTTTGTTGCTCTTCGATATTCTACTTCCGTGTGCGTGTGTGTGTGTGTTTTGTGTGTACGAATAAGCCCGTCCCCCTTCCCCCCCTTACCCACCAGTCCTCCTCTCCTCCCCTTTATTTCGCCTCGGATGAGACCGAATAAAGCTTCGACCACTTTTGTCTCCGTCCTCCTGACAACGCCTGACATTCCAATAGATTCCGCTTCGCCCGAATATGGTAGATCCGATCCTTTATTGCCTCGGATAGACTCCTCGATCCCACGTGGCGTCGGCCGAGTGGGACCCGATCGCCTTTATCCGATCGCCACTTCGCCCGGAGCTGGTCGGTCGGCTTCTGCGCCGCGCTCGGGAATCGCTTCAGGTACTTATGGCGATGTCTTCGTGCGGAGGTATTCGTCATATGAAGAAGATAATGAGGATAAATAATATATATATATATTTTTTAAAAACCGAGAAGAATGAAAAGAGAAATGAAAAGAAAATCCGAAAGAGAAGGGGAGAGCTGAATCCCGTTCCGCCGAGGCAGCCACCGAGCCGCCATGACAGCCCCGGCCGCCGCGTCCCCGCAAACCGAATCTAAAATAATGCTGACAAAAGCCCGGTAGAAGCGGTCAACCCTTAAACCCGCAGCACATCCCGCGGCCAGGGTCTCCTCCTGCCGCCAGACCCCCCACGGGGAGGCTGCCGTCCGCCCAGGGGTAGCCAAGGAGGGCATCTCAGGAGCCGCATCTCGGAGGCATCTCGGGAGCCCCATCTGGGAGGCCCCCCCCACGCCCCGGGGCTGAGTCGAGGACTGCAATATTGCAGAAAGGAAGGAATCTTGGAACTCTGCTGTTATATATTTCATCTGGAATTATTGAAACTGGGAAATTGATCAAATACGTAAATCTTTCGAGTCTAACTACACTCAGAAACGTAAAGAAGCAAAGGGAGGGTTGCGTGACGTCAGTACAAAGCCTTGTTAAAGCATATCGGGACTTCGAGCTAACGGGCGACAGGGATTTCATTATGGCGAAAATCCCAGAAAATTTTCCATTGATCTTTTGAAAGGTTTGGCAAGGACAATCGGCGAGGTGGGGGCCGAGCGACGGGGAAAAGGCCCCTTTTCTTGAATTGCTTCTTTCTTGTACGTACTCGAAAGGATATATGCGTATTTAGCCCTTAATACTTGAGGAATTCGTTGGGTAAAGGGAGGTGGTATTTTCCATTGGTATTCCATTCGGAAAAATAAAAACAGGGGGATATTTATAGATTTCCCTTTTACTTGTTTAAAAATATCTGATATATTAACAATTATCCCCTAAATCTAACGTTTCAGTGTTTATTGCTTTATTAATAAAGACGCTTCCATTCTCATCTTTAAGAGTTTAAACATTTTTTTCATTCCAAACTTACAGCCACTTGGGACCTGGTCATATCCTCTGAAAACCCTAATTTTAAAACCAGTCCAACGTTTTGACAACCCCCGAAACACCAGTTCCCTTCTGGTAGACACCCTTATCCCGCCCAGAGTTGTTCGTACACACCCTCCCCCCTTCCCGCCCCCACACACCCCCCTCTCACCCCAAACATCTCTCCTCTCCCTTACACACCCTCACTATCCCCTTTCATTCCCTCTTCTTCTCTCCCTTATTCCACTGGTAATGTCCCCTACACACCCTCACCATCACCCTAGCAACCACTCCCCCCCCCGACCCTGCGAGTTTTCCCTTTCACACCTCCCCCTCCCCCCCTTTAACCCCCCACTTTACCCTAAACCCTTCCCTCCCTCTCCTATCCCCCCTCGAGAGTCCCTCACACACCCTTTTCCTCTCTCCCTCACCCACCCTCTCCCTCCCTCCCTCGTCCCCCTCCCCTGGGTAATTCACGCACATGCAAATGCATCGACAATTATTCCAATGGTTATTCATGTCAGCAGCAAGGTCCAGGGAAGTACTTGGTGCATTCCGCCGTTCTTGCCCGGGAGACCTTTCTCTTAAAGGCCACGGATGCGCACGGATGTCACTTTGCCTTTTTATGTCTGTCTGTCTGTTCTGTGTGTATGTCTGCTCTGTCTGTTTGTCTGTTTGCCCTGTCTGTTTTGTTTATCTGTCTGTCTGTCTGCTCTGCCTGTTTGTCTATTATTTGTCTGTCTGTTTTTATGTATGTCTGTTCTAGCAGCCGCCATCTTCCCCTC
>NC_051425.1:1355666-1358166 GCF_015228065.2 Penaeus monodon | reverse complement strand
GAGGAAGGAGGATGGGGGAAGAGGAGGAAATGAGAGAAAAGGGGAATTGGGGAAAGAAAGGAGAATAAGGGGAACAGAAAGAGGGAGAATGAATAACTACAGGAAGACAACGAAATATGGATAAAGGCAGGGAAGGAAGAGGAAGAGGAAGAGGTGGCGAAGAGGAAGAGGAAATGGAGAGGAAAAGACAACAAAGAGGGAAATAGAGAGAACGGCAATGGAAGAACGACAAAGCGGACGAAGAGGGAGGCAGCAAGGACAGGAATAAAAAGCGGTCAAGTCAAAGGAGAAGGGAATTAGACACAGGAAGGGAGAGGGATAAAATGTAGTGAAAGGAAGGGAAGGAGGAAAAGATACAGAAGAATAGTAAAGAAAAATGATAAAGATGAAGACGGGGGACACGAGAGAGACGAAGTGGAGGGAGAACAGCGCTGGCAAATCAAGAAATAAAAATCATGAATAGAAAAATACATTTGCATGTCATGAATCCCAACCTTCGTATGAACTGATGCAGCGGATTTGAAATGAGCGAAATGCAAGTCAAAATTGGGGACTTAAAAAAATACGCACACACACACACACGCACACACGCGCACACACAGGCACACACAGGCACACACAATCACACGCACACACACATCGCACACACATACACAGGGTCAAAACCATAATCAAGACACACATACACACAAACACACACACACACAGGCACACACACACACACACACACACACACAGGCACACACACACACACACACACACACACACACAGGCACACGCACACACAGGCACCAAACCATCTCTATCTAAACCCTGAACTTCTCTCCCTCAGTAAAAGTGACTTTATACAAGATACAGTGATAGCGATTGTCATAATAACGACGCCGAAGAAATTATTGATAGCGATAACGATAATAACGATAAGACTACACCCCCCCCCCTCAAAAAAAGGACAAAAATTGACCTGCTTTCGTTGCTTTAATACCAGGCAGCGTAATAAGGGAAGAAACTTTGCATTTATTGGCATCAGTTAATAAGATTTTATCATAATGAGGGCGATAAAGATGGAAATAAAGTATGGATGATAATGAGGTTACGGCGATAAAGATTAGAGATAATGACAGTGACGAGGAGGAGATGGAAGGAGGGAGAAGCGAGGAGATAAAGTGGGGGAAGGGTGAGAGAGAGAAAAGGAAGTGGAAGAGAAAATGAGGAATGAAAGGAGGAGGGGTGAGATGAGAGAGAGAGGGAGGTGGAGAAGATGAGGAGGGGAATGAGGAGAGGAGGGGTGAGGTGAGAAGGAGAAAGGGAGGAGGAGGAAGAGAACAAGAAGAGGTGAGGTAAGATAGAAAAAGAAGAAGTGGAGGAGAGAAGGAGAACGAGGAGAGGTGAGTTAAGAAAGAAAGGGGGAAGTGGAAGAAAGATAAAAAATGGAAAGTGGAGAGCTGAAGTGAGAAAGAGAAGAGAGGAGGAGAAGAAAATGAGGAAGGGAACGAGAGGAGAAGTAGGAGATAATGAGGAAGAGAAGGAGAAGGAGAGAAGGAACAGAAAATGAAGAAGTGGGAGAGAAAGAGAAGAGAAACGGTGAGAGAAGGGAGGAGAAAAGAGAGGAGGGGGAGAACGCTGGAGAAGGGAGAGGCGGAGAGAAGAAAGAGAAAACGAAGAGAAGGAAAAGGAGAAAGGAGAAGAGAGGAGAGGAGAGAAGGAGGAGACGAGGAGGGGGGCAAGGAGAGAAGGAGGAGAAAGAGAGGAGAGAAGGAGGAGATAAGGAGTGGGAGGAGGAGAACGAAGGGAAAATGGAGAAGAGGAACAGAAGGAGAAAGGAAGCGATAAGAGAGAAGGAAAAGGAGGAGAAGGAGGAAGGAAAAGACCAAGCGAAGAACAGAGGGTATAGAGGCAAGAGATAAAAGGGGAGAGATGAGTCTAGAAGAGAAAAGAAGAGAGGGAGAAAAGGGGAGAGGAGGAAAAAAAGGATAAAGATAAGGAGGAAAATAGTGGAGAGAATAAAAGAATAATAAGGAAAGAGGGGAGAGGAAGATAAAGAAGGAGAGAGGAGTAGGAGAGAAAAAGATTGAAGAGACGGAGAAGAGGAGAAGCGAAAGGGAAGAGAAACAAAAACGAAAATCAGACAACGAATCAGGCATGAAAGAGAAAAAAAAGAGAAAAAAAAGGAAAATTGAAAGAAGAGAGAGCGAGAGAGAGAATAAAGACGAGAATAAGTGAAAGATGAAAATCCACGATGGGAGAAAGAAGAAGAAGAAAAAAAAAGAGAATAACGAAGATGAAGATTAAAAGGAAGGAACAATGAGAGGAAAACAACGTAATAAAGTAAATTAGAGGAGAGGACGAAGAGTAAAGAGTAAATTTATGGAAAGGGGAGATAGGAAAGACATAAGAAAATACAGAAGATAAAGAAAAAAAAGAAAAATTTAATATTTTTATAATGTTTAATTCATACGTGCAAAAAGCGTAAAATTAAATATGATAAATATGATGATAA
>NC_051425.1:1343166-1350666 GCF_015228065.2 Penaeus monodon | reverse complement strand
CACCAAGCACACGACCGCAGAAACGACCTGATCAACACAACCCACATTATCCCGACGCTTACATTGTCAGTTCTAAAGAAAAAAAAAAAAAAAAAAAATTTTTGAAAAACTTTAGAATTTTTATTTTCCCCAAAGGTTTTCATTTAAAAAAAAAATGGATTAAAGTTTTTCTTCTTCAAAAAAACCAATTATCTAAAAAAATTTAAAAGGGAAAAAATAATACAGCTTGTTTGCAAGTTTTTTTAAGGGAATCAATTTACCCCCCCTTTTGGGAATTTTTGAAAAAAAAAATAATAATAATAAAAAACAATGTAATAATATAATAATTTTAATATATTTTAATTAAAATTTTTAAATTAATTTTTATTTTTTTATTTTTGTATTATTATTTTAAAAATTTCATTATGATATTATTATTATATTATTAGTTTTTATTGTTAATTATTTTTTATATAGTGGGTTTTTTTAAATTTATTTTTGTTATTATTAGGTTTTGGGGATTATTATTATTTTTATTATTTTATAAAAATTTTGTTTTTATTTTTTTATTATATTTAAAATTATTAAAAAATATTTATTATTTTTAAAGAGTTTTTTTTTTTAATTTAATAAAATAATTATTTTTTTTTTAATAAATTTTAATTTTTTCATTATTATTATTTTTATTTTTTTTTTATTAGTTTTAAAATTTTTTATTAGTATTTTTATTATGTTATTATTATTATTTTATTACATTTTTTTATTATTTTTATTTTATTTTAAAAGTTATTATATTAGTAGTAGTAGTAGTAGAAAAGTAGAGGGGTTTATTACTAATTTTGTTTTTATTATCATTTATTTTTGTTATTTTATTTTTATTATTGTTATCAGGGTTATTATTATTATATTATTATTTTTATTATTATTTTAAATTATTATTATTATTATTAATAATTTATTAATTATTATTATAATTTTTAAATTTTTATATTATTTTAAATTATTATTATTATTAAAAATTTTTCACTATTATTATTTTTTGTCCCCTTTATGATAATAATAATGATGACAAAAATAGTAATAACAAAAAATGATAATAAAAAATAATAATAATAATAATAATAAATAATAAAAATTATAATAAAAAATAATAATAAAAATTAAAAAAATAAAATAATAATAATAAAAAAAAAATTTTAAAAATTCAAATTTTAAAAATAAAAAAATTATTTTTTTATTATATTATTTTTATATCGTATTATCTTTTTTTTTTTTTTTTTTTCATAACTTAGTATTTAATGTTATCAGGACTTTTCATCATCCTTATTTTTTGTTATTACCCGTCTTTTATCAATTTTTATTCGGGAAATTTTTTTTATATAAATATTTTTTTAAAAAAAATGCTATCAACATTTTTAGCTTTTTTAAATTTATAATTTTATAATAAAATTATTTTTGGTTGTTGTTTTTGGTTGTATCATTATTATTATTATCACAATTATCATTACTACGATCATTATTATCATTATCATGATAATTAATATTATCCTGATTATTATCATTATTGTAATTATTATTACTATTACTATCATTATTATTCACTGTTATCATTTTTGTCGTTATTACTGATTTTATTGTTTCTTCATCCTTGCTTTCATGGGTTATTATCATTACTATTATATACTGTAATTACTGTCAATTATGCAAATCAACAGCGGCCATATAATCATTACAGTTATCATATATTATCATTTGAGAACTGATAGTGAAAACCTGATTAAACTCTAGTATATAATATCATTCCTGTATCATGTTGTATTAAAATGAATTGTTTTATTTTGAAATCATATCATTTTCATGTGATTCATATCAGGTCACATTATAAATTAAATGTTCAAATTTTTTTAATCAAAAATTTTTTGTTAAATTTTTCTCTTCTCTTTTGTTATATATCATATTTGAATTTTTATTTTTTTAAATTATTATTTATTTTAAATTTTAATATATTTTTTAAAATTTTGTTTTTATAAATTTAAAAAACATTATTTTATATTATACTATATTATTATTATGTATTATCATATCAAATTGTGTTATATTATAGTATACTTCATCACATCATATCATACCATATCTTATCACATTGTGTTTCATAGCTTTTGAATTACATCATATCACATATTGATAATATTATATTTTTTATTATATTTCATCTTTACACCTTAGATTTTGATCATATTTTTACTAAAGTGAGGTTGAATGACATTTATCATATTTTTAACCCAAAAAGTTTTTAATTTTTAAATTTTTCGGGGAATCTTTTTATTTTTAAATTTTATATATATAAAATATATATTTAAAATTTTATATATAATAAAATATATAATAAATATTTTAAAATATATATATTTTTATATATTTTTTTTTTTTTTTTTTTTTTTTTTTTTTTTTTTTAATCTATCTATTTATCTATCTATTTGTGAAAAGGAAAACAGCGACAGTAAGAAATAAATTTGAATCGTGACGTTTCGAACGCTTCTCGAGTTCCTCATCAGGCGAATAATTAACCGAAATCGGTTCGAAGCGAGAGGTGAAGGGAAAGGGAATGTGGATGAAAAAGAAAGGGGAAAAGAGATAGGAGGGGAAGGGAGAGGGAGAGGGAGAGGGAGAGATAAAGGGAGAGGAGAGGTGGGAGGAGAGAGAAAGAGGAAAAGAAATAGGAGGAGAAGGGTGTCGGGGGAAGGGGAGAGGGAGAGATAAAGAGGTGGAAGAAGAAAGGAGAGAGAAAAAGAAAGTAGGGGAAGGGAGAGGGAGAGGGAGAGGGAGAGGGGAAGGGAGTGGGAAGGTGGGGGGGAGAGAGGAAGGAGAGGAATGAGGATAGAGGGATGAAAGAGAGGAGAGGAGAGGGGTAGGTAAGGGGGGGAAGGGAGGGGAGTTGCTCGATGGAAAGGGAGAAGCAAGGGAAAGGGAGAGGAATAGAAATAAGAATGAGTGAATGACAAAGGGAAAGGATTAGGGAGAAGACAGAAGGAAAAGGAAAGGAAAGGAGACTAAAGAGATGGAAAAACAAAGTAAAAGGAGAGATAGAAGGAAAAGAAAAAGATGAAAAGGAGAAAGGAGGTAGAAAGGAAGAAGATTACGAACAAGGAAAGGGTGTTAAAGGGTTAAAAATTATCTTAATATGCGCTGCAGATCTGTTTGGTTTTCTGTAATTTTTATAAGTATATATATATATATATATTATATTTTTTTTTTTTTTTTTTTTTTTTTTTTTAATTTATTTTTATTCTTTTTTTCCTTTTTCTTTTTTTTTCTTTTCTTTTCTTTTTCTTCTTTTTTTTTCTTCTTTTCTTTCTTTCCCTTTTTCCTCCTCCTTCTTCCCTTTTTTTTTTTTTTTCTTCTCCCCCCCCTTTCTTTTTCTTTTTTTTCCCCCTTTTTGTTCTGGATTCTTTTTCCATCTTCCTTTTAGGGGGCCCGTGATATTTTTATTTTCCCCCTCTTTTTTCCTTTTTTTACCCCCATTTTGATTTTTAACCATTTTCCCTTTTTTACTCCCTTTTTTTAAAACTCTGGCGATTTCCCCACCCCCTCCTTCCCCAAAAAACCACTTCAAAAGTAAAAACAATAAAGGGGCCCAAATTTACCCCCAAACCCCTGAACGCAAAAAAAGCCCCCCCCAAAAACACACCCAAAACCAAGCCCCCCCCCCCTTTTCCCACTGCCTGACTGATCACCCCCTCCTCCCGTTTTCTACATCATTAGCGCGATCAACACTTAATTCATCAAGTTTTTTCACGGCTTCGGAAGTGAATGAAAGCGAATGTCAAGACGTTTGTAGGTTTCTTGAGGAAGAGTCAGTCAAGGCGATGGGCTGTGAACTTTGGGGGCGATGGAAGGAAGGAAGGGAGGGAGGGAGGGAGGGAGGAGCAAGTTGTTGAAATGGTGGGGGTGGAGGAAATGGAAAGGGAAGAGGGAGAAGGAGGGACGGGGAAGAGAGAGAGAGAAAGAGGGTAGCGAAGAGGTGAGAGAGGAAGAGAGAGAAAGAAAAAGAGAGAGAGAGAGAGAGAGAGAGAGGAGAGAGAGGAGAGAGAGAGGAGAGAGGAGAGGATTGAGGGGAGAGAGAGGGGGGGCGGGGAAAGGGAAAAAAGAAGACAACAGGGGCGAGAGAGAGAGAGAGACAAGAGAGAGCAGAGACAGAAAGAGAAGAAGAGAAGAGAAGAGAGAGAAGAGAAGAGAGAGAGAGGGAGGAAGGGGAGGAGAGGAGAGAGAGTAGGAGGAGAGGAAGAGGGAGGAGAGGAGAGAGAAGGGGGAGAGAGAGAGAGAGAGGGGAAAGAGGAGAGAGGAGAGAAGAGGAGAGAGAGAGAGAAGAGAGGAGAGAGAGAGAGGAAATAATAATAATTTTAAAAAAATTAAAAGTTGAATAAAATTTCCCGCCCAAAGGGGAAAAAAGGGGGGAAGCCAAACGGGGGACAATGAAAAAAGATGAAAAAGGTGTTGAAAAAGAAATTGGAAAGGAGGGGGGGAAAAGGAGAGGAAAAAGAAAAAAGGAAAAAAAAGAAAAAGGAAAAAAACTCGAAAAAGAAAGAAAGAAACAAAAGAAGAAAAAAAACAAAAGGGAAAGGGAAAAAAAATAAAAGAAAAAGAAAAAAAAAAACCCGAAGAAAAGAAAAAAAAAGAAAGAAAGAAAAGAAAGAGGAAAAAAAAAAGGGGAGAGAAAGAAGAAAAAAGAAAAGGAAAAAGAAAGGGGAGAAAGAAAAAGGATAAAGGGGGGGGAAAAAATGAAAAGCCCAGAAAAGGAAGGGGCCCGAAAGATAAAGGGGATTTTAGGGTGAAAAGGGGAAAGGGGGAGAGAAAGAGGGGAGAGAAAAAAAAAATAGGGGGAAAGGAAAGGGAGAGGGAGTTTTTTTTTGGGAAATTGGGACAAAAGAAAGATAAAAAAATTTAAAAATAAAGGGGAAAAAAAGTGGGAAAAAATAAAAAAAAAGAAAATAACAAAAAAAAAAAAAAAAACCAAAGAAAAAAAAAAAAAAAAAAAAGAAAAAAAAAAAAACCAAAAGGGGAAAAAAAGAGGGGAAGGAGAAAGGGGGCCATTTTTTCCCCCCAGTGGGAAGAGGAGGGGGAGAGGAGGAGGAAGTCTTTTATCTATCTATCAAATCTTCTCTCCTCCTCTTTCGTTCGCTTGCTCGCTCTCTTTTTCCCTGTCTTTTTCTTTTTCTCTCTCTCTCTCTCTCTCTCTCTCTCTCTTCTCCCCTTCCTCTCTCTTTCTCTCTCTCCCTCTCTCTCTTCTCTCTTCTCGTTCGTTACTCGCACTCTCTTTGTCTGTTTTTCTCTTTCTCTCTCTCTCCCCTCTCTCTCGGGTCTCTCTCTCTCTCCTGTCGGGTCTTTCTTTTTTTTCTCTCTCTCCCTGTCTCTGTCTCTGTCTTTTCTTCCTGTCTCTGTCTCTCCCTCTCTCTCTCTCCTCCCCTCTCTTTTTTTTTTTTTCTCTCCCCTCTCTCCCCTCTCTCTCTCTCTCCCCCTCTCTCTCTCCCCTCTTGTCTTCTCTTTTTTTTCTCTCTCCTCCTCCCCCTTTCCCCTCCTCCCCCCCCCCCCAAACCTTCCCCCCCCCCCTCTCTTTTTTTTCCTTCCCTTTTCTTCAACCAAAAATTTTCCTTTCGAGGGAAAACCAAAGGGTTCATCGCTTATTGTAATTCGATTTATTGTTCTTTGTGACAGTTCATGCTTTATGTATCGGCAGAACAGAACCGCGAAATAGCTGTCGATCATAAAATGAATGCCACGCAATCTTATGCACTGAATGCGTAATGAGGTTCTGCACAATGTCACGGGAAACGAATTCGCTGCATGGCGGTGAAGCGAGCTCGATCGGGGCTTTTCTCGGCCCCTTTTTGTTTCGCTTTCGTTCTCGTGTTTTTCCGTTCTCTCTCACTCGCTCTCTCTCTCTCTCTTTCACTCTCTGACTTTGTCTGTTTCTCTTTTTCTTTCTCTCTCTTCTTTCTCTCTCTCTCTTCTCTCTTCTCTCTCTCTCCCCTCTCCCTCTCTCCCCTCTCTCTCTCTTTTTCTCTTTCTCTCTTTTTTCTCCCCCCCCTTTTTTCCCCTCCCCCCTTTCTCTTCTGTCTCTTTTCCTTTCTCTCACCTAAAATGTAAACATCGCAAGTTCGTGCATGCATTCCCTGATAACCTCGTAATTGGAGAGAGCAGCGTGCAAGTTGGGTCATTTCGACGGAAAAGTTACGGGGAAAGGGGGTGAATGATAAAGTCGAGTTTTTGGGGCAGATTTTCCTTTGGGGGAATGGGGCTTTGGCATACATGCATGAATCCCACACACAAAACCAGCGTAATATATATATATATATATATATAAAATATATATATATATATATATAATAATATATATATATTAAATAGATAGATAGATAGATAGAATAGATAGTAGATAGATAGATAGATAGAAAATAAAAGGGTTATAAGATATATATAAAATATGTGGGTGTTTGTGTGTGTGAGTGTGTGTGTGGTGTGTGTGAGTGGGTGTATGGAGGTTGTGTGTTGTTTTGTGTGTGTGGTATTAAAATTTATAAAATTATATATAAATATATATATATAAATATATATATATATATGTATATATAATATAAAATATATATATTATATAATATATATATATAATATTATATATTTTATATATATAATATATAATAATTTTAATATGTGGGTGTTTGTTGGTAGTTTTTATATATATTTTTATATAAAAATATATAATATATATAAAATATAATATATATTTTATTTTATATAAAATATAAAAATATATATATATTATATTATATATGGGGGCCCTTGGGGGCCGAGCGGTTAGGGGCTTTGGGAAATCAAGTTTGTTACGGCGTCACTGAGTTCGAGGGTTCGATTCACGGCCGGCGGGTTTTTTCCCTTGGGCAAGGAATTTAAACCTCGTTTTGCCCCTAAAAAACGAAATATCGCCTTGAGAATTTCAAACCAGGTGTCGTGGGGGAAGCCCCGCCGTGCACAAACCGCGGTTTGATTAGGAAGGGCATCCAACAAGCAAGGGGGGCACTCCCCATAATAACCTCTCGTAGTAAATTTGAAGAGGGGGCCTATGTCCTGCAGTGGAAAAAGGGCGGGAAAAAAAAAAACAAAAAAAAAAAAAGAAATATATAATAGAAGAGATAAAAGTTTAGTAATAATAAAATAGATAATATATATAAAGATATGATATATGATATATAAAATAATTTTATATAGAAGAAAATAGAGAATATAATATATATATTTTATTAAAACATATATATAAAATATATAAAATTATATATATAATATATATATATATATTATATATATATATTATATATTTTAAAACTTTTATATTATATATATATATATATAAAAATTAAAATTAAAATATATATATATATTTTATATATTAAAATTTTGTGTGTGTGTGTGTGTGGTGTGGTGTGTATGTTCCCACACATACACACATTTCTGTCAGAAAAAAATAAC
>NC_051425.1:1330666-1333166 GCF_015228065.2 Penaeus monodon | reverse complement strand
TATATCTATATATATATTTATATTATATATATACATATATATACTTATATATACATATTTAGTACGTATAGAGCTATATCTTATATCTATACTATATCGATATTTATATTATATCTATATATATATCTAATATATATATATACTATATATATATATATATATATAATATGTGTGTGTGTGGGTTGTGTGTGTGTATATACAATAGATATCTATATAATATATATATAAATATATACTATATATATATAGATAGATAGATAGGAGAGATAGATAAGAATAGATAGATAGATAGTATAGATAGATTAGATAGATAGATAGAATAGATAGCCAGGTAGTAGGCATAATATATACAAATATTATATATCTATATTATTATATTATATATTATTATATATATATATATATATCTGTATATATACGTAATATATGATTATATATATTGATATATATATAATATATATAAATATATATTATATATATATATATATTATATTAATATATATATATATATATATAGTATATATGGTGTGTGTGTGTGTGTGTGTGGTGTGTGGGTGTGTGTGTGTGGTGTGTATGTATATATATATATATATATATTATATATGATATATAATATTATAGATATATATATATTATATATATTATATATATTTATTATGTGGTGGGCACTGTGTGTGTGTGGGGGTGTAGTGTGGGTATATATAGTACACTATTATATATATATATTTTTTTTTTTCTTTTTCTTTTCTTCTCGTCTCACATTCTGCCTTCCTCCTTCTCCTACCTCCTCTATCCTCCCTCCCCGCCCCCTCCCCCTTCACTCAAACCAAAGCATCGTTTCTCTTTGGTCGGCTGGCGGTCAGCCGGGGAGCTCGGCCGTCGTTATGCGGCCGCGGGATGCCGTTACGTCAGACAGCGGTCACGGGAAGTTGGTAGCGCCGTCGTTACCCTCATTACGTGGCCAGTTACGTTGCCGATAGGTTGCGTTTCTTGCGAGCGGACGGGAGGGTTGCTCGCGAAGGGAGGGGAGGAGGAGGGGAGGGGAGGGGAAGGAGGTGTGAGTATGTTGTGTGTGTGGGGTGTGGATGGTGGCTGTGTGGGGTGGGGTGTTTGAGTGGTGGTTGTGTGGGGTGTGTTTGTGGTTTGGGTGGGTTTGTATGTGTGTGGGGGGGATGGGTGTGTGATTCTCTCCCTCTCGCTCTCACTCCCTTTCGTATCGCCTGATCTCGCTATCTCGGTCTGGTTTCTCTCTCTCTCCGCTCGCTCTCTCTACTCTATCTCTCGCTACGCTCTAGAATCTCTCTCTCTCTCTCTCTTTTCTCTCTCATCTCTCTCCCATTCCTTCCCCCTCTCTCTCTCTCCTCTCTCTCTCTCTCTCTCTCTCCCTTCGCCTCTCTCTCTTCTCTCTCTCTCCATCACTCTCTCCCTCTCCCTCCCACCCCTCCCCTTCTCTCCTCTTCTCTAACCCGCCCCCCCCCCTCTCTCTCTCTCCTGTCTCTATCCCTCTCCTTCCCCCGACACACGAGTGCCACAGCCAAGGACTAAACCTCAAGAAAAGTCAAGCACACCCATTGGAGTACAAGAAACGAGCAGACGTGTGTTTACCCTCTCCCAAGCACAGTACACGAGGCAAGCCAGGGTACACTTTTTTATGTACAGAAAGGAAAGGAAATAGGGCACTGAACAAATATGATAAGGTTTTGGGCGAAGAATGATAACCGAGATGAATCCAGTGATGAAAAGTGTGGTAGCCTGTGGTAGAGTCCGTATTTGAAGCTGGGGAATGGGGGAGGAATCGTGAGATAGGGAATCACCACCGTGCTGAAGAGATTCATTAGAAAAGGAAATGGAGAGGGAAAGATCAAAGTAATGAATCAACGCAATAACGAAGGAAGCCAAACAGAGAAGTGGATGGAAATACTAGATATATACATGGTTGGTGTGAAACAACTAAGAAGGTGATCAGGTACGCCAAAGATTTATCAAACTGCAGAGAAATATGTGTGTTGGAAAAAGGCCCAACAAAGCTGTCAACTTCGAGGACTTCTGGGAAATATTATTTCATATAGTATGCTGTTCAAAAAAACTTTAGGAAGGAGTTATGTAAATGTCAATAAAGCAACCTCGATGTAAGTCCGTGAAGAGGTGCACTTGAGTCTTCTTTGTGTCGTTGTTGGCTTGGTGTTTTATCTGTTACCTTTGTCGTATATTGTTAGACACACACATATATGTCTTTATACATTTTTATGTGTACACACACACACACACACACACACACACACACACACACACACACACACAACACACACACACAAACACACACACACACACCCACACCACACACACACAGATATAGAATATAGAGAGATATAGAGATAGATATAGATGAGAGTTATAGACAATACACACACACCCACACACAACACCACAAACCCACACACACACACACACCACCACACCCACACACACCACACACACAAACACACACACACACACACAT
>NC_051425.1:1315666-1325666 GCF_015228065.2 Penaeus monodon | reverse complement strand
GAGAGAGCGAGAGAGAGAGAGAGAGAGAGAGAGAGAGAGAGAGAGAGAGAGAGAGAGAGTAAGGGAGAGAGAGAAAAAATAGATAGATAGATAGACAAATTGATAAATAAAGAGGGGGGGTGAAGAAGAAACGAAAAAAAAGGAAATAAGTAAAAAACTAGAAAAACGGAATGTAAATTTGAACAAGAGAAATTCGAAGGCAAACTGAATAGAGAAAAAGAATAGGGAAGGGCATGAAAACAGGCAAACAGACAGGCAGACAAAGATGCAGAACAAAGACAAAATCAAAGACACAAGTATGAAAATGTTCACCCCTCCTTTCGCCTCCCCTCCCCTCCCCTCTCCCCTCTCCTCCCTTCTCCCCTCCCCTTTCCCCCCTCTCCTCCCTTCTCCCCTCCCCTTTCCCTTCCCTCTCCTCCCTTCTCCCCTCCCCTTTCCCCTTCCCTCTCCTCATTCTCCCCTCCCCTCTCATCCTCTTCTCTCCCCTCCCCTCTCCCCTCTCCCACTCCCCACTCCCCTCCCCCCTCTACCACACACCTTCAGGACAATACCTCATATCATTACCATGCGGTAACCACGTGCTGGGAAGACGGAGAGCTCTGGAGGTCAAAGGTCAAAGGTGAAGCGGGTCACATGCGCCAGGTCAGCCGGAACCTGACCTACCGGCGTAGAAATGTTACAATATCCGACAGATTTACTCCCCCCCCTGAGAGAGGTGAGAGAGAGAGAGAGGGGGGGAGGTAGGTCTTGGGATTGCGCGAGGGGAGAAGGGAGAGGGGAGAAGGGAGAGGGAGAGAGAGAGGGGAAGGAGGGTATTGGGGTAAGGTGAGGAGAGTGGAAGAAGGGAGAGGTAGGGAGGGTGGGAGGGAGAGGGAGAGGTAGGGGAGGGTATTGGGGTAAGGAGAGGTGAGGGGAGGGGAAGGTAGGTCTTGGGATCGCGCGAGGGGAGAGGGGAGAAGTGAGAGAGAGAGAGGGGTAGGAGGGGATTGGGATAGGGTTAGGGAGAGAGGAAGGAGGGTATTGGGGTAAGGGGAGGGGAGGGGAAGAGGGGAAGATAGGTCCTGGGATTGCGTGAGGGGAGAAGGAGAAGGAAAGGAGGGTGTTGGGGTAGGGTGAGGGGAGGGGAAGGTAGGAGGTGTTGGGGTAGGTTAAGGTGAAGGGAAGAGGGAGAGGTGAAGGTAGGAGGCATTAGGGGAGGGTGAGGGGAAGAGGGGAAGGCAGGAGGTATTGGGGGTAGGGCCAGGGGGAAGAGGAGTGAGGGGAAGGATAGAAGTGTTGGAGTAGAGTGAGGGGAAAGAGCAGAAGGTAAGCTGGAGAAGAGGGAAAGGTAGAAATCCAAGGTGGATATATCAGAAGGTAAGGTAAGAGGCTAAAGTAAGGCCGATGGGGAGAGAGGATACTGGGTCTCAAGAATGAGGTAAGGTAGGAAAATAGACGACCCAGGGGTAGGTAGTGAGGTAAGTAATGGAGAAGGGGAAGGTAAGGTAAAGATAAGGTAAAGGAGTAATAATAATAATAATAATAATAATATATATATATAATAATAATAATAATAATAATAGTAATAATAATAATGATGAATAATATAACAATAAATAAACTAATAATAATAATAATAATAAATAATAATAATATAATAATATAATATAATAGTAATAATATAATGATAATAATAATACAATAATAATAATAATAATAATAATATAATAATAATAATAAAATAATAATATAATAATAATATAAAATAAATGATAATAATATAAATAAAATAATACGATGACATATGTGATATAAGCGAAAGGGAAGTAAGGAGAAGGGAAGGAGAGGGATAAGAGAAGGGAAAGGGAAGAAGAGAGAAAAGAGGAGGAGAAGGGAGAGGAGAAGGGAAAATAGAGAAAGGAGGAGACGGGAAAAGAGGGAGAGAGAGAAAAAGAAATGAAAAGAGATAAAACGAGATGTAAGAAGAGAGAAGAGAGAAAGAAAGGGAAGAAAAGGAAAGGAGAAGAAAAAAGAGAGAAGGAAGATGAAGGAAGATAAAAAAAAGAGAGAAGAGAAAAGAGAGAAAAAAGATGAAGGAAGAAAAATTAAGAAATAAAAAGACAGATAAAGGAAGAAGCGAAAGGGGTGAAAGAAAACGAAGAAAAAAAAGAAACGAAAAGAGAAAAAGGAAGAAATGATAAAAAAAGAGGGGGGAAGAAAAAAAAAGAAGCAGAAAAAAGAGTGGGAGGATAGGAGGTGTGGAAGGAGAAGGGAGGGATGTGGGAAGAAAGTGAGGGTAGAGGGTGTGGGAAGTGGAGTGTGAAGAGGTGAGAGGGGGGGAGGGGGGGAGGGGGGGAGTGTGAAGAGGGGGAGGAGAGGGGGGGAGGAGGATGGGGAGAATGGTGGAGGAGGAGGGGGGTGGAAGGGGAGATGGTGGGGGAGGAGGGGGTGGAAGGGGAGATGGTGGGGGAGGAGGTGGGGAAGTTGGAGGAGGAGGAGGAGGAGGAGGGGATGGTGGGGAAGGGGATGGAAGGGGAGGTGGAAATTAAGGGGGAATTAGAAGAGGAGAAGGTGGAGGAGGAGGGGGAAGAGAGGAGGAGGAGGAGGAGGTGGAGGAAGAGGAGGGGGTGGAGAAGATGGAGATGGAGGAAGAGGAGGAGGAGGATATGGAAGGGAGATGGAGAGGGGAAGCGGAGGGGAGAGGAAAAGGAGAGAAGGGAAGAGGGAGGTGAAGAAGATGGGGAAAAAAAAAAAAAAAAAAAAGAACAGAAAGAAAAAGAAACAGAAAAAAGAAGAAGAAGAAAAAGAAAAAAAAAAAAGAGCATTTATTTCTCTTTTTTTTTTCTTCTTCTTATCGAGACGAAAATCCTTGAAGTTAGTTAGCATGCGAGCCGCGAGGAGGCGCAGCTGTCCTCGGAAGGGCGAAAGAAGGAACCACGAGTCGGTTTTCGAAACGGCGCAGGCGGGGGGGGGGGTGAAGGGGGGGTAGGAAGGGAGGAGGGGGTGAAGGGGTGAAGGGGGGGGGGCGAGTAGAAAGGGAGGTGGGGGTGAAGGGGAGGTGCGAGTAAGAAGGGGGAGGGGGAGAAGGGGTGAAGAGGGGTACGAGTAGGGAGGGGGAGGAGGGAAAGGAGAGGGAATGAATGGGGAAAGGCGGGGGGAGGGGGCGACGGGGGGGGGGGTGTCACGGGTCGCCATTCGGGTGGACACAACAGCATGAGTAACCGGTGAATTCCGCACATAGAAAAGGACGGGTTAAACGTTGGGAATCGGACGAACGGTTGGTTTTCTTGCACGCCCCGGAAATAAATCCGAAGAAGCAAAGCCACACATGCAACTAAATTTACAAATAAACAAGCACATGCACACACTTACATAAACACACAAACACAAGCAAAAAAAAAGGACACTCATATTCATCGACAAAAAAAAGTAAAGTAAAAAAACAAAGACACAATACCGATCCAAACAAACAAACAAAATAAAAGCAAACCAACAAACGCACACACAAGGAAAGCAAATTCTAACAAACAAACAGAGAAACAAACAAACACACAGCTCAATCTAACAAAAATAACAAACAAACAGAAACAAACAAACACACAGGTCAACCCAACAACGCTAACAAAGCAACAAGCAAAGCAACACCATACCCCCCCCCCCCCTACACACAGTTCCGATAGATCACCCAGCCACGAGGTCAGATAAGGTCACACGCCAAGACATCCAGAAGGATCTCGCCAACGAAAAAGGAAGGAAGAGGCAAGCGGAGATAAGACCTATCTGGGGAAAGGCAAAGGCGGGTGGCACTGGCCCGTGGCACCAGGGCCCGAGGACTGGCACCTGCTTCCGGCGAGGCGAGGAGAGGTGAGAGAGTGAGGTGCGATCGGGGGAAGGTGAGGAGTGAGGTGAAAAGAGGGGGAGGAGGAGGGTAAAGAGAGGGGGGGGGGAGGGGGTGAGGGAGGAGGGGATGGGGGGGGGGAGGGGGGGTAAAGGGGGGAGGGTAGGGTGGGGGTGGGGGGTGAGAGGAGAGGTGGAAAAGAGGGGGAGGAGGAGGGATTAGGGACGGAGAACAGGGTGGGGAAGAGAAGGAGGGAGGGAGAAGGAAGGGGGGGAGAGGGGATATGGTGATTTGGGGAACGGCAGAGACAGCAGGTATGGAGAAAAGAGAAGAGGAGAGAGAGAAAGGGAAAGAGAGAGAAAATAAGAGAAAGAGAGAGAGAGAAGAGAGAGGAGGAGGAGAGAGAGAGAAACGGAGAGAGAGAGGAAAAGAGAGAGAGAGAGAGAAGAGAGAGAGAGAGAAGAGGAGAGAGAGAGAGAGAGAAGCGAAAGAGAGAGAGGGGAGAGAAAGATAGAGAGAGAAAAAAGACGAAAAGAGAGAGAATGCACAAGACCACGAACTATAGAAAAAGATAAAAGAATAGCAATCACATTACAATCGAAGTCATGCTTCTACCCCCTTTCCCGGATCACGCTCCTCCAACCCAAACCAGAGTGTCCCAAACTTTTCACCTCTTCCCCAACAATGGGCAAGGCACCGAACTTCCGAAGAGTAGAGTAGCTTTGCCCGCCCCAAGCACGGCCACCCAAGTCCCAGTCCCAGACCCAACGCGACGGCCCGAACCCAGTGCCGTCCCACAACCCCTGCGAAACCCCCGAGAGCCCTCCCAAGAACGACCCCTCCTCCCAACCCCAATGATGCAAACCTCGCTCCCAAACAGATGCCACCCAACTCCTAACGTCACAACATCACTTCCCAACCCTGCTTCCCCCTCCTCTCCTCCCCACCCATCATCTCTCCCCAACTCTCCCCTTCCCAACCCTTCCCCTTCCCCAACCTCTGCCATCCCCCCACTTCTTCCCCAACTTCTTTTTTTCCCCCTCCCACTCCCCCTCCCCCCAACCCTCTCCCCCAACTTCCCTCTTCCCAACCTCTCCCCCCAACCCTGTCTCCAACCCCCTTCTCCTTCCCCAACCCCCTTCGCCTTCCCCAACCCCCTCTCCTTCCCCAACCCCCTTCCCTTCCCCAACCCCCTTCGCCTTCCTCAACTCCCTTCTCCTTCCCCACTCCCCTTTTCTCCAACTCCCCCCTGCCCCCCTCCCCCCTCCCCCTCCCCTCCCCGAAACGTCCCCCAGCAACGGCGGGCGTCCCGGGGACCGGGAAACGAGGGTCTCCCGCGTCTGAGCCCAAAAACTCCCAAGGACAAACCGGGGAAAGTCCTGTGGGGGGAAAAAAAAAATTCCGCTTCCGTCCCCCCTCCCCCCCTCCCCCCTTTTTTCGCGCCCCCCCCCCCCCCCTCTCGTCGACGACCCCCCCTCCCCTTTTCCGACGACGCTTTCCCCCCTCCATCTCGTCGATCCCTCCCCCCCCTTCGACGACGACCTCCCCCCCTCCCCTCTCGACGATCCCCCTCCCCCCCTTCCCTCACGTCGATCCCCTCCCCCCCCTTTTCCCCCATCCCCCCCCCCCTTCCCTCACTCGATCCCCTCCCCCCCTTCCCTCACGTCGATCCCCTCCCCCCCTTCCCTCACGTCGATCCCCCTCCCCCTCCCCTTTCGTCAGCCCTCCCCCCTCTCGTCAACCCCCCCCTTCCCCACCACCGCCACGCCCGTAGGCCGTCGGGGTCTCTTGGGAGGGGCGGGGAGAGGGGGGGGGAGGAGGGAGGAGGAAGGGAAAGAGGAAGAGAGGGAGAAGAGGAGGTGGCGATTGAAGAGGAGGAGGAGGAGGAGGAGGAGGGGAAAGAGATGGAGAAGAGGGATGATGATTGAAGGAGATAGAAATAGAAAGATGTTTGAGAAGAAGAGAAAATGTTTGAGAAGGGAGGAGGAGAAAGGAACAAGAAGAGGAAGGAATGATGATTTAAAAGGAAGGGAGTGAGAGAGAAGAGAAGAAAGAAAGAGGGAAAAAGAGATGGAGAATCAGGAATAGCGATAAAAAAAGAGCTAAAAGAGACGTAGAAAAGGACATGAGAATCGAAGAGAAGAACAGAGAAACAGAGAAGAGAAAGTGATGACTATAAAAAAAGACGGTAAGAATAAGAATAAAAGAAAAAAACACGAATGAGAGGAAGGAGAGGAAAGGAAAAGCGAATAAAGAGAGAAGGAGAGAAACGGATAGGCCTCTCCGTCGCCTCGAGGGAAAAGAGGGAGCAGGAGAGAGGAAGGGAGAGGGAGAGGAAACGGGAAGGAGCAAATGACGACTGAGGAGGAGGAGGGAAGAGGAGGAGAAACGGATAACTGGAGAAGAAGGAAAAGATAAGTTTATTTTAATTTTTTGGGGGATGGAATGGGGAAGAGAAAGTGGAGAAGAGGAGAAGGAAAAAAGAGAATCGGGCAAAAGAGAGAGAAAGACTTTGAAAGAAGTGAAAGAGGAAAGAGTAGAAGATAATTGAGGAGAAGGATAAGAAAGAAACGCACAAGAAAAAGGGAGAAACAAAAGGGAGAAGTGAAGAGAAGGAGAAGAGAGAAGACGATTGAGAAGGAGAGAAGAGAAGTGGACAAGAAAGAGAAACGAATGAAGAGAGAGAGGAAAAGGAAGTGGAGAAGAGAAGACGCTTGAAAAGGGGAGAAGAGAAACGAGCAAGAGAAAGGAACGAATAAAGAATAGGAGAAAGAAGAAGGGAAGAAGGAAGAAGAAGGAGAAAGAGAAAGAGAAGTGAAGAAGAGAGAGAGAGAGAAAAGAGAAGGAAAGAAGAGAGGCAGAGAAGAGATGACGATTGAGGAGAAAGAGAAAGGAATGGAGAGGAAAGAAAGACGATGAAATGGATGAGTAGGAATAACGAATGAAAATGAGAAAAAGAAGAAAAAGAATTAGCTTCGTTTCTCAGGGATAACGGGGGGGGGGGAGAAGAAGCAAGGACATGAAGAAAAATGGAGAAGAAGGAAATACTGAAGGGAAGAAGAGGAGAAAAATAAAGAGTAATTGATAAATGAAAGGAGAGAGAAAAGGGTAAGTGGGGAAAACAAATGAGAATGAATAAGAGGCATAGAAAGGAATGATGAAGAGGAATGGAGAAGAGAGAACGAGAAGTTTCATCTCTAAGAAGGTAGAAAGAGAAGAGAAGGGAGGATAAATAGAAGAGAAAGAGAGAGAGAGAGAGAAAGAGAGTGACCGAAAGCGAGAGAGAGAGAGAGCGAAAGAGAGAGAGAGAGAGAGAGAGAGAGAGAGAGAGAGAGAGAGAGAGCGAAAGCGAGAGAGAGAGAGAGAAAGAGAGAGAAAGATAAACAGATACAAACACACACACACACAGAATGACAGACAAACAAAATTACAGACAGACAGACAAACAAACAGATGCAAACAATCAAAGACAGAAAACAAACAGACAAACAGACCAAAAGACAATAATACGAAGAGAAACGAAAAAAAAAGCAAAACAAGCAAACAAAGTGAGGAAGCGGGAGAGATACAAATAGCAGATAAAAAAAGAAGAATGAAAGACGTAGAAATAACGAAAATCCCGGACAAGAAAACGGGAAGAAGCAAACAAGGTGGACACAAGCGAGTTTGGATTAATTTAAGTGAAATGTTGTGTTGGAGTCTGGCTGCGTGCTGAAGGGGGAGGGGGGGAGGGGGGGGGTGTAATTTTGAAAATAAGGGGGAAGGGAAGAAAGGAGAGAGGCATGGAGGGAGAAAGAGAAAGAGAGAGAGAGAGAAAGAGAGAAGGGGAAGGGCAGAAAGAGGAGAGGCATGGAGGGAGGATAGAAAGAGAGAGAGAGAGAGAGAGAGAGAGAGAGAGAGAGAGAGAGAGAGAGAGAGAGAGAGAGGGGAAACCAGAAGGGAGAGAGGCATGGAGGGAGAAAGAGAAAGATAGAGAGAGAGAAAGAGAGAAGGGGAAGGAAAGGAAAAAGATAGGAGGAAAGGAAAGAAGGGAGGGAAGAAAGAGAGAAGGGGGGGGGGAGGGGAGGAGAAAGAGAGAGTAGGGGGAAGGGAGATGGAGGGAGGAAGGAAAGAAAGGGGAGAGGGAAGGAGGGAGAGAGAAAGAAAGAGAGAAGGCGGGAATGAAAAAAGGAGATGAGGAAAAGGGAGATGGAGGGGAGGTAGGAAAGAAGAGAGGGGGAAGGAGTGAGAAAGAGAAAAGAGATAGAAAGAGAGAAAGATAGAAAGAAAAGGAGAAAGGAGAAAGAGACAAAGGGAAGGAGGGAGAAGAGAGAAAGAGAGAAGGGGGGAAGGATAAAGAGAGAGTGGGGGAAGAGGAAAATGAAGGGAGGAGGGAAAAGAGGAGATAGGGAAGAGAGGGAGGAGGAGAGGAAGGGAGAAGGGGAGAGGGAGAGAACGAGATAGAGAGTAAGGAAGAAAAAAAATGGGTAGGCAGGAGAAAGAGAAAGTGGGAGAAGAGTAGAGATGGAGAGAGGGAGAAAGAAGAAAGGGGAGAAGGGGAATGGGAATTAGGGAGAAAAGAGAAATGGAGAGAGATTAAGAAAGAGAGAGAGAGAGAGAGAGAGAGAGAGAGAGAGAGATGGAGAATGAGAGAGAGAGAGAGAGAGAGAGAGAGAGAGAGAGAGAGAGAGAGAGAGAGAGAGAGAGAGAGAGAGAGAGAGAGAGAGAGAGAGAGAGAGAGAGAGAGAGAAAGAGAGAGAGATGGAGAATGAGGAGAGAGAGAGAGAGAGAGAGAGAGAGAGAGAGAGAGAGAGAGAGAGAGAGAGAGAGAGAGAATATGTATAAAGTAATAAAGACCACAAGAAAGGAGGCATAACAGAATAAGGAAGACATAACGAACAACAAAATATTTTAAAGAGAGATTAAAGACACGAAAAAATATTCCTAAATAGAAACAAACTAACGAAAAACAGGGAGAAGAAAGACACCGAGAAAGAGAGAGAGGAAAAAAAAGAAAAAAAGCGGATAGTTGAAAGAAAAGAAAAGAAAAGAAAATATAAAAACAAGAAAATTATATTCGCGTTTGAACCATTATGCTAATTTCAGACACAAACGAACACAAGGAGACGAGAAGAAATTCGAATAAACGAGGAAGAAGATGAGGGAAATAATTGGAATAGGAGACAGAACAGTAGCTGATAAAAATAGAATATGTAAATTCGGAGACAAAGAGAGGGAGGGAGAGAGGGGGGGGGGGGGAGAAAACACGAGATAGGAACTAAATCGGCGGAAAATTGTAGAAATTGAATAAAGAATAGTAGATAGAAGAAGGATAAACAGAATACATATAAAGATATATATATATATATATATAAATATATATATATATATATAATATATATAATATATATATATATAATATATAATATATATATATATTATATATCATCATCATCATCATCAGCTTAAGTCAGTATATATATATATATATATATATATATATATATATATATATATATATAATATATATATATATAATACTGGCTCCCAAGCAGCTTAAGAATAGACGAAGAAATCTGAGCAACCGGGGAAGTGAGACAGAGAAATAATTAGAATGGAAGAAACAATATATGTTCACGACAAAGGAATGTATACTTTTAGATATGCGCTGCAGGAGAAGGAGAGGGGGGAGGGAGGGAGGGAGAGAGAGAGAGAGAGAGAGAGAGAGAAAAAGGGAAAGGGAAGAGAGGGGAGAGAAAAAGGAGAGAGAAGGGGGGACAAAACAGACAGATAGAAGGTAGATATATATATATATATAGAGGATAGTTTAGATGATAGAAGAGAGAGAGGAGAGAGAGGAGAAGGAAACAGACAGACAGAATAGATAGATAGATAGATAGATGATAGATAGAAGAGAGAAAAAACGAGAAGAAGAAGGAAGGGGAGAGAGAGAGAGAGGAGAGAGGAGGAGAGAGAGAGGGGAGAGGAGAAGAAAGAGAAAAAAGAGAAGAGAGGGAGAAGAGAGAGAGAGAGAGAAGAGGAGAGAGAGAAAAGGGGGGGGGAAAGAAGAAGAGAGAGAGAGAGAGAGAGGAAAGGGAAGGAGAGAGAGGAGGAGGGAGAGAGGGGAAAGAAGAAAAAGGGGGGAAAGGGAGAGAGAAAAGGGGGAAAAAAAGGGGAGAAAGAGAAAAAGGGAAGAAGGGAAGA
>NC_051425.1:1302864-1304678 GCF_015228065.2 Penaeus monodon | reverse complement strand
ACCCACCCCCTTTTACACCTTTATTTTGACTTCTTGAATTGCGATGAAATTCACCACAATTGGACAATCATGCTTTTATGTGCTTTGTCATTCGCAAAAAACCTATTTGCTTTTTCTTTCACCTGTGTCAATTTTTTTTCTTGTTTTTTTTTTGTTTTTTTTATTAATCTATTTCATTTTATCATTTTGTTTTGTTTGATTTTGTTTTGTTATTGTTTTTTATTTTTGTTTTATTTCGTTGTTTTGTTTTTCTTTATTTTATTTTTATTTTGTTTATTATTATTACTTATTTATTATTATTATTATAATTTCTTTATTATTTATATATTTTATCCTTCGTATAAACTCAATTCTCTTTTCCTTCTAAGTCTTTTTTATCTTTTTTTTCATGTACTTAATTCTACTTTTATTTCATTTTTTTCCTTTTTTGTTTGTCCTTCATCGCTTTCCTTCTTCCTCTCTTTCGGTCACTTATTTATTTTCTTATTTATCTATCTATTTACTTATTTATTTATTTAGTTAGTTATTTATCCGTTTATTTGTTTATTTGTTTATATTTATTTTCCTGGCCCTGTTTTTCCTTTCTTTTTTTTTGTGTCTCTTTCTCTCTATTCCTCCTTCGCTTTCCTTCTTCTTTTTCCTACTTCCTTCTCTTCTTCCCCTGTTATTCTGCCTTGTTTCCTATCCCTCTCTTCCTCTCTTTCGATTATCAACCACTTTCTCTCTTCCTTTCCTTACCAAAATCCTTAAAAAAAATATTTCTTCTTCTTCTTCTTCTCCTTTCTATTTTTTTCGTCATTACCTCATACGTTCATACGTTCATACGTTCATATGATCGTACTCTCATACGTTCACACGGTCATATACTCATCCGGTCATACGTTTATACGGTCATGCGTTCATATATTCATATGTTCATATTTTCATACGTTCATATGTTCATACTTTCATACGTTCCTGCGATCTTACGTTCATGCATTCATACGTTCATACATTCATACTCTCCTTTCGTTTATCGCCCCCTTCTCTTCCTCCCTCATACGTTCCTGCATTTTACGTTCATATTTCTCATCGTTCTCATTCTTTCCCTCATCCCCTCTTTTATTGTCCCTTTCTCTTCCTCCCTCATACGTCAATACATTCAACATTCATACTTTTCATCTCGCATTCTCATCCCTCTACAAGTCGGGTGAATATATAATTACTTATAAATGATCCTCCACCCCTCTTTATACTATCAGGCGCGCCATCTCCCATCGGGATCGATGTAGCAAAGTCTCTGCCCTCTCTCCCCTCATTTATCACCCCCTTCTCTCCCTCCCCTCCATTCGCGTCACGCCCCTAACCCTACACCCCTTAACCTCGTGACCTCTTTCCCTGACCTCCCCTGACCTCCCCTGCCCCTTCGGAGGCCGTTGGAGGAATGAGGGGAAGGGGGGGGAGGGATATGAGGCGTGAGATGGAGGACGACGGGGGGTGGGTGGGGGAGAAAGGGGCGGGGGAGGGGGGTTTAAGGAGAAGTGGGGTAGGGATGAGGGGGTGAAGGGGGTCAGGGTATAGGGAAGGGGGTAAGAAAAATGGGAGATGGGGAAGGGGGTAAGGAAGGTGGGAGATAGGGAAGAGGGGAAGAAAGGTGGGAGATAGGGATAAAGAAGAAATGGGGTGGAAAGGAGAGAGAGAGAAAGAGAGAAAGGAGCAGCATGGATAATAGGAGACAGAGAAGAAGAACAAAAAGAAGAACAAGAAAAAAGAATTACGAAACAGAAACAGGAATAGAAAAAGAAAGAAAAAATAAAATTTAAAAGAAAGGAACG
>NC_051425.1:1290364-1295364 GCF_015228065.2 Penaeus monodon | reverse complement strand
CCATTTATTCGCACACATAGAAATATGCCGGTAAGATACATAAATGCATAACCACACGCCTAGCTAAAAAAAAAGAATATTAATGAGATATAAATAAAAATGAAATAAATTAACAGATTATCTCAGATTGAAAAGTTAGGGTAGAATGGAGATTTTTTTTTTTTTTTTTTAGGGAAAGGAAAATTCATCGGACAGCCATTTCTAATCCTCCCTTCTCTCTCCCTCCCTTTTAAACTGTTTATGTATCATTCATCAGGAATTAACTCTTCCCCGTGGCGAATTTCTCTCATTCACGCGCGTGCGTTTGTGTGAGCGAGAATGCGCGGGGGAGATAATTCAAGGGAATGAGAAGGAAGGGAATAAAAGAGAGTGTGAGGAAGAGAGAGAGAGAGAGAGAGAGAGAGAGAGAGAGAGAGAGAGAGAGAGAGAGAGAGAGAGAGAGAGAGAGAGAGAGAGAGAGAGAGAGAGAGAGAGAGAGAAAAATAAATCAAAGTTGGTGTGTGTGGGAAAGGAAGGTTTAAGAGGGAGAGGCGTGAGAGAGGGGAAGGAAGGAGGGTGGAGAGGAAGGGAGAGAGTGGAGCGGAGGAGGGAGCGAGAGAGAGACTGATAGATAGACAGAGAGAGAGAAAGAATGATGTGTGTATATGTGTGTATATATATGTATATATATATATATATATATATATATATTATATATATATATATTTGTATATATATATATATATCTATATAAGAGAGAGAGAGAGAGAGAGAGAGGGGGAGAGAGAGAGAGAGGAGAGAGAGAAAGAGAGAGAGAAAGAAAGTGAGAGAGAGAGAGAGAAAGCAGAGAGAGAGAGAGAGAGAGAGAGAGAGAGAGAGAGAGAGAGAGAGAGAAGGTGAGAGAGAGAGAGAGAGAGAACAGAGAGTGATATATATTATATATTATATATATATATATATTATATTTATATATATATATATATATATATAGAGAGAGAGAGAGGAGAGAGAGGAGAGAGAGAGAGAGAGAGAGAGAGAGAGAGAGAGAGAGAGAGAGTGAGAGAGAGAGAGAGAGAGAGAATAAATAAATAAATAAAGATGTAAACACGAAATGAAAAGCCACATTTCGTCTCCCCTGCGGCTGGAATGGGCAGATGGGGGGGGGGGCAGGGAGAAGGGAGGAGGGAGACGGGGGAGGGGACAGGGAGAGGAGACGGGGAAGGGGACAGAGAGAGGAGACGGGGGAGGGAAAGAGAGAGGGGAAGAGTAGGGAGGGGACAGGGAGAAGGGGAAAGGTGGGGGAGGGGAAAGGGGAGTTGGAGAAAAAAAAAGGGGGGGGGAACTCCCGTTTCCATCATGGGAAAATTCAGGGCCGATCAAATCACATCAGATATGCCTCTCTCATCTCGCAGGAAAAAAGGATAACGAGATCACATACTCCGCTGAAGATTTCACATCAACCAGCTGCGTTGAGTGGGTGAATTTCGATAGGCAGAAATGAAGCAGAAATTTCAGCCCATTATTCTTTTTTTTCCGCGATTGTAAACGCTATGAGAACACGTTATTGTCGACAAAAAAATTTTTATTCGGGGGGAAAGAAAAAAATTATTAAAAGGATATCAATAGTTGATAGTCCATTGCACTTGTTCATTGCGCGTTGGAGATAAATCTTGCATCATTTTCGGAGTGTTTAAATGTGAAATGACGTTTGTAACTATAATTGACATCTCATGCATAGGGATTTTGAGTTGTGTGTTTTGACATGTGATGGCGTTTGGGAATCTACATGGGAAGGTCATGTCTCTTTCAGAAATAGATTACATAATATATATATATATATATATATATATATATATATATATATATATATATATATATATATATCGCAATGAAATGTATGCTTTGTGCCTCCAGTATCGAAATCATACGTGTATTTTAATTTAGGTAATGCGTAGAAGGAATCTTCAATCTGATATTTAGAAATTATTGTTGTTCATTTTGGAATTTTCTTTAATTAAAGAGAACAGGAAAGTATATGAGCTTTTTACACACCCACCCGCGTTTGAAACGTGGGGAGTACAACCCGTAGAGTTTGAGTGACAGTTATTTTTCGCTTCAGTTTGTTCAACTCCCCTCTCTCTCTCTCCTCGTTCCCCTTTCTTTCCCTTTCCCTTTCTCCATATACCACTTTTATTCTTTAACCTCTCTCCCTTTTTCTCTGCTCTTCCTTCTCTTTCTTCTTTGTATTTTCATTCTTTCCTCTCCTTTCCTTCGGTATCTCGTTTTCTCTTATACCTTCCTTACCACTTTCCTTCTTCTTTACTCTTTTGTTTCCTTCTCTTTCCTCTCCCTTACTTTTTCCAAATTCCCCCCTCTCCCCCCCTTTCTCCTCTCTTTCTCTCTCTCTCTCCTTCTCTCCTTCTCCCTCCCTCCCTCTCTCTCCTTTCCCTCTCTCTCTCTCTCTCTCTCTCTCTCTCTCTCTCTCTCTCTCACTCTCTCTCTCTCTCTCTCTCTCTCTCTCTCTCTCTCTCTCTCTCTCTCTCTCTCTCTCTCTCCAGCCGCCAAAGCCCAAGGGACACATCTACGCAGACATCCACATATATTCACTCTCTCACAACACACAAACCTGTATATTGTCCCTTGATTCCGACACACACGCTTACACACACACACACACACACACACACACACACACACACACACACACACACCACACACATACACATTCACTCACTCTCTCTCTCTCTCTCTCTCTCTCTCTCTCTCTCTCTCTCTCTCTCTCTCTCTCTCTCTCTCTCTCTCTCTCTCTCTCTCTCTCACACACACACACGCACACACACACACATACGCACAAAACACATTAACCCGTTTATCGTCCTGTGATTTAGTCAACACACACACACACACGCACATAGACGGACACACACACACACAGACGCATACACATACACAAACACACATACACACACAAACAAACACACACACACAAACACACACACAAACACATACACACAAACACACACACACACACACACACACACACACATACACACACACGCACACACGTATCCCCCCCCCCCCCCAGGCAGTGTTAAAGGAGAGGGCTTGTCGATGTCTTTGTGATGTACAGAGTAAACCACACGCACCCCCTCCCCCCCCATCTGTCACCTCCCTCCCCCTTCTATCCGTTACATCACCCCCCCCCTTCCCCCTTTCCCCTCTTACATGTGTTTCTTAAGTGACTCGTATAACGGAATGAGGGGAAGGGGGGGACGGGGAGGGGGGGGGAGGAAAGGGAGGAGGAAGGATGGAAGAGGAAGGGGGGGAGGGGGAATGAAAGGGGGAGGATGGGGGGGGGGAGGAAAGGGAGGAGGAAGGATGGAAGAGGAAGGGGGGGAGGGGGAAGGAAAGGGGGAGGATGGGGAGGGGGGAGGAGAGGGAGGAGGGAGGAGAGAGGAGTAAAGGGAGGAGGAAGGATGGAAGAGGAAGGGGGGGGAGAAGAGGGAAAAGGAAAGGGAGAAGGGAGGAAGGAAGAGGAGGTAGGTGATGGGTTGAAGAAGGAGAGATGATAAAGAAAGGGAGTGGAGGAGAAGGAATAAAAGAGAGAGTAAAGGTAATAGAAAGACGCGGAAATAAAAAGAGGGAAAAAAAAAGAGATATGGAGAAGAAGGAAAAGAGAAAATAAAAACAAAAGAAGCAATAAAAATAGACATGAAAAATATCAAAAGAAAACAAAAAAAAAGGGCAGAAAGAGAAAGTAGAAAAATAAAAGAAAATAAGAAGCGGAAAAGAAATAAAAGAGAGAGAGAACAGAGAAAGAGAAGAAGAGAGAAAATAAATAGAAAAAGAGGAAGAGAAAATATGAAATACAAAGAAAATGGATAATAAATGTCAGAAAAGAGAGAGAGAGAGAGAAAATGGATAATAAATGTCAGAAAAGAGAGAGAGAGAGAGAAAAGAAAAGGAGATAATTGAGTGAGAGGTGGAGAAAGATTAAAGGAAATAGGAGGTAGCGAAGAGGGAGAAAGAGAAAGGTAGAATAAAAAGGCAAAAGACATGGAATAGAAAATATAAAGAGAGTGGAAGGAGGAGGAGGAGTAAAGAAAAGTGTAAAAAAAAAAGAATAAAAGAAAGAACATAAGATAAAGCAAAATAGCAAAGAATTTATCGGAAAAAAATAGATATATGAAAAAGAAACATGAAAAACGAAAACGTGTAATATAAAAGAAAAGAGAAAGAGGCAGAAGAGGAGGACGCGATAAATGAGAGAAGCAAGAAAATGAATGTTTGCGAGAAAGAAAAGAAAAAAGATAGGAAGTGAGAACAGACGAATAAGGAAGAGGAAAAGGAGAAATAAAAGGTGACATTATGAGAAAAATGATGAGTGAGGGAAGAAAGAGGAGGCGAGGGAAAAAAGCGAATAAACAGAGAATAAGGAAAGGCCAAGAGAGATCGGCGTGAAAGGGAATATAGCGAAGAGAAGGGGAAATAAGAGATAGGCGGATAAGGAGAGGGAGAAGAGAGAAATGAGCAAATAAAGAAAATGAAAGGATAGGGGTGAGAAGCGGAGAGGAAGAAGACATAAATTAAAGAAGAAGGTGGAAAGAGAATAATAAATAAGGGAAATGGATGATCAAGATAGAAAAAAAAAAATACAAAGGGAATGACAGAAGAAGGGGATAATCCAAAGAATGATTATGCAAATGATAGTGATAACAACAAGGATAATAGATCAGCCGTTAATAATATTTTTATTTTTATTTCCATTTTTTTTCCTCTCTCTCTCTTTCTTTCTCCTTCTCTCTTTCTCTTCTCCTCTCTTTCGCTCTTTCCTTTTTTCTCCTTCTCTCTCTCCTCTCACTCTCTCTTCTCTCTCTTTCTCCTTCTCTCTTTTCTCTTCTCTCTCTTCTCCCTTATCTATTTCCCTTCTGCCTTCTAATTCCTCCCTCTCTTATCTATATCTCCCTTTCTGCCCTTTAATTTCTCTCTCTCTCTTTCTCTCTCTCTCTCTCTCTCTCCTC
>NC_051425.1:1288861-1290264 GCF_015228065.2 Penaeus monodon | reverse complement strand
GGGGATGGAAATTGAGAAGGGAGGCTGGACAAGACAGGGGAAACTGGGAAAAAGGGTTGGGAGGGGGGGGTGGAGAGGGGTTGGGGAGGGGGGGGGGGGGGGACCGGGGATAAAGCGATTGGGGAGGGGGAGGTGGGGGTTTGGGGGGGGGGAGGGGGGGGGGAAGTGGGAAAAAGGGGTTTGGGGAGGGGGGGAGGAGAGGGGTTGGGGGGGGAGGGGAGGGGGAACTGGGATAAAGGGGATTGGGAGAGGGGGAGGAGAGGGGTTGGGGGAGGGAGGGGAGGGGGAACTGGGATAAAGGGGACTGGGAGAGGGGGAGGAGAGGGGTTGGGGCAGGGAAGGGAGGGGGGGAAGGATGGGGAGGAGAAAGGGGAGGATGGAAAGAGGAAGGAAGAGGAGGGGAGGAGGAAGGAAGAGGAGGAGAAAGTGAAGGAAGGGAGGAGGAAGGAGGAGGAGGGAGGCAGGAAAAGAAGAGGAAGGGGAGGGAGGGGAAGGAGGGAAAGGAGAAGGAGAAGGGGAAGGAAGGAGGAAAGTGGGGGAGGTGTGGGGGAGGAGGGGAGGGGACGGAGAGGTAGGGAAGAGGAAAGAGAGGAAGAATAAGGAGAAGCAGAAGAAAGATAAAGAAAGGGTAAGAAGGAGAGGTGGAAGAATAAGAAAAGAGAATAGGGCACGGAGAAGAAAGGAAAAGAAAGGGTAAGAGAGAGAGAAATGAAGAATAAGAAATAGAAATAGGACGCACAGAAGGAGAAAAAGGGGTAGGGACAGTGGAAGAAGGAGAGGTGGAAGGAGGAGGGGGGGAAGGAGAAAGAGGGAGAGGGAAACGAAAAGGGAGGGGGAAGGGAAGAAGAAAGGGAGAGGGAGAAGGGAAGGATAGGGGGAGGGGGAAAAGAAGGAGAAAGGGGGAAGGAGAAGGAAAGAATGGGGGGGAGGGGGAAAAGAATGGGGGGAGGGGAGAAAGGAAGGATTGGGGGCGAGGCGCAAGAGAAGGAGAAAGGGGGGGAGAGGGAGAAGGAAAGGCTGGTGGGGGGAAGGGGAGGAGAAGGAGAAAGGAGAAAGGGGGAAGGGAAAAGGATAGTGGAGAGAAGAGTAAGGAAAGGAAAAAAAGGGAAGGAAGGAGGAGAGGATGGTGGGGAGGGAGAGAAAGGGAAAAAGAAAGTTGAGGGGGGGGGGGTGACGGTCAGAAAGGGTCTGCCTCATGTAATATTAATCCGTTTCTCTTCCTTGTGGGTCAAAATTTATCATGTTCTGCTTTTCTTAACTTCGATCTTCTTCTAAGAATATATAATTATCATCTTTATCATCATCTTTGTTGATAGTGACGTTGTTAGTCTTGTTGTTATCATTATTATCATGATTATTGGGATTGTTAATTATTGCCATGATTTCGGGTTCTAACGTTACTG
>NC_051425.1:1271361-1283861 GCF_015228065.2 Penaeus monodon | reverse complement strand
CGAGAAGCTTATTCTTCTTCTTCATTCTTTTTTTTTTTTTTTTGGGGGGGGGGGGGCTAAGGTAATTACTCTTTTTCTTCCTATTCTCTCTCTCGTTTCTCCTTTCTTTTTTTTCTTTCTTTCTTCCTCTCTTTCTTATTTTTTTCCCTTCTTTTTCTTTCTTTCTTTCCCCCTCAGTTTTTCTTAATTTTCTTTTTCTTTCTGCCTTTCTTTCTTATTCCATTATTCTATGTTTCACTTCCTCTCTTTCGTATTTTCTGATAATGACAACGATAAGAAAATACAAAGGAGGAATAACAACAAATAAAAGAAAAAAATAACAGAAAAAATAACAGAGAAACGAATAACAGAAAAAATAACAGAAAAAATAACAGAAAAAATAACAGAAAAAATAACAGAACAAATAACAGAAAAAATAACAGAGAAACGAATAACAGAAAAAATAACAACAAATAACAGAAAAAAAATAACAGAGAAACGAATAACAGAAAAAAAAATAACAAAAACAAAATGTACGGTTGTTGTCGTTTAAAGTAAATAAATAAATAAAGTAAACAAGACAGGGAAAGGAAGGGGAAGAAGGGAGAGAGAAGAGAAGAAAGGAAGAACAAGTAGGGGGGGGGGAAAGAGTGAGAGGAGGTAGGGGGGGAGGGGAAGGGGAGGGGAGGAGATAGAAGGGGTAGAGGGGGAGGGGAGGGGGAGGGGGGTAAGGGCAGGGAGAGGAGAGGAGATAGGGGGGAGGGGGAGGGGTGGGGAGGAGAGGGAAAGGGGAACGGGGTAGAGGGGAATAGGGAGGGGGGTGGGAGGGAGAGGGGTGGGGAGGAAAGGGGGAAAGGGGAAAGGGAGGGGGATGGGAGGGAGGAGGGGGAAGGGAGGGAGAGGAGGAAGGGGGGAGTGAGGTAATCTTGCACGGTTACTCCTTCCGTTACTCCTGCGTTCAGCGGACGAGTAACGGTTGGGGTTACTCCTACCCCCACTCCCCCACCCCCCCCCCCCCCTTCCTCCCTTTTCCTCTTTCCCCTCCCCCTCCCCCCCTTCTCCCTCATGTACGGTTCATCGCTGCAGGAGGCTTTTGAAGGGGGGGGGGGTCTTTTGTGTAATGTGTTGGTTGTGTGTTGGTTTGTGTTTGTGTTGTGGGGTGGGGTATGGGTTTGTGTTGTGTGTGTGGTGTGTGTGGGTTTTGTTTTGTGTGTGTGGGGGTGTGGTGGTGTGTGTATGTGTGTTGTTTGGGTTTTTTGTTGCGTGTGTGGGCTTGTATTACATGCGTGTGTGCACATATTTATTTTTCTCAATATACATATAAAATTTACCTCAACCTACATTCATTATGATCAAATCTTCAAGATGACAGACATATACACACAGATTTACATACACAGACTTACATACAAACACTTACATACACACACTTAAATACACACACTTACATACACACACTTACACACACACACTTACACACACACACACACACACACTTAAACACACAGACACACATACACAGACTTACACACACATGTACGTGAGCTTCCTTACCTGCCTGTGTGCGTGTGTCCGTGCGTGCGTCGACGGCCAGGGAGCTTGGTGAGCTTTGGAGAGCATTGTTCTGCCAAAGTACGTGTTCTGAGAGAGAACAAAAAAGAACTCGGAACAAAAGAACAAAAAAAAAAATAAATTTCGGGAACCAAAAGGGGAGGGGGGAAAGGGGGGGAAAGGGGAAAATAATTAAAAGGGGAAGGGGAAAAAAGGGAATGGGGAAATGGGGGGGGGGGGGGGGGGGGGGGGGGGGGGGGGGGGGAAAAAAAAAAAAAAAATTTAAAATTTTCCCTTTCCTTCCCCCCCCCCAAAAAATTTTTTTTTTTCCCCCCCCCCCCCCCCCCCTTCCCCCCCCTTTTTTTTCCCCCCTTCCCCCCCCCCCTTTTTTTTCCCCCTTTTTTAAAAAAAAAAATTTTTTTTTTTTTTTTTTAAAAAAAAAAGGGGAAAAAAATTTTTAAAAAAAAAAACCTCCTTTTTGGGCCCCAAAAAAAAAAAAAAAATTTTAATTTGGGAGTTTAAAATTTTTTTTGGGGGGGGTTTTTTAAAAAAAAAACCCCCCAAAAAAAAAAAAAACCCCCTTTAAAAAAAATTAAAAAAAAAAACAAAAAATTTAAAAAAAAACCCCCAAAAAAAAAATTAAAAAAAAAAAAAAACCCAAAAAAAAAAAAAAAAAAAAAAAATTAAAAAAAAAAAAATTTCCCCGGGGGGGGGCCCCCCCCGGGGGGGGGGGGGCCCCCCAGGGGGGGGGGGGGGGGTTTTTCTCCAAAAACCCCCAAAAAAAAACCCCCTTTGGGCCCCTTTTAAAAAAAAAAAAAAAACCCCCCGGGGGGAAAAAAGGGGGGGGGGGGGGGGAAAAAAAAAAAATTTTGAAAAAAGGGGGAAAAGGGGGGGGGGGGGTTTTTTTTGGGGGGGGGGGGGGGGGGGGGGAAAAAAAAAAAAGGGGGGGGGGGGGTTTAAAAAAAAAAGGGGGGAAAGGGGGGGGGGGGGGGGGGGGGGGGAAAAGGAAAGGGGGGGGAAAAGGGGGGAAAGGGGGGGGGGAAAGGGGGGGGGGGGGGGGGGGGGGGGGGGGGGGGGGGGCCCCGGGGGGGGGGGGGGAAAAGGGGGTGGGGGGAAGGGGGAAAGGAGGGGGGGAAAGGGGGGGGGAGGAGGGGGGGGGGGAAAAAAGGGGGGAAGGAGGGGGGGGGGGGGGGGGGGGGTTTAAAAGGGGGGCCGGGAGGGCCCGGGGCCCGGGGGGGGGGGGAAAAGGGGAAGGGGGGGGGGAAAGGGGTGGGGGGGAAGAGGGGGGGGGAAAAAAAGGGGAAAACCCCGGGGGGGAAAAAAAAAAGGGGAAGGGGGGGGGGGGAAAAGGGAAAAGGGGGGGGGGAAAAAAAAAAAAAAAAACCCCCCCCCAAAAAAACCGAAAAAAAAAAAAAAAGGGGGGGGGCAAAAAAAAGGGAAAAGGGGAAAAAAAAAGGGGGGGGAAAAAAAAAGGGAAAGGAAAAAAAGGGAAGAAGAAAAAAAAAAAAAAAAAAGAAAAAAAGGGGGAAAAAGAGGAAAAAAAAAAAAAAAAGAAGAAAAAAAAAAAAAAAAAAAAGAAAAGAAAAAAAAGGAAAAAAAAGGGGAAAACAAAGGGAAAAAAAACCGGGGAAGGGGGAAAAAAGGGGGGGGGGGGGGAAAAATTTTTTGGGGGCCCCTTTTGGGGGGGGGAAAAATGGGGGGGGGGGGGGGGGGGGGGGGGGGGGAGGGGGAGGGACAGGGAGAGGAGACAGGAGAAAAGGAAGAAGGGGGGGGGGGGGGGGAGGAGGGGGGGAGGGGGGGGGGGGGGGGGGGGGGGGAAGGGGGGGGGAAAAGGGGGGGGGGTTAAAAAAGGGGTTGGGGGGGGGAAAAAAAGGGGGGGGGAGGGGGGGGGAAAAAAAAGGGGGGGGGGGGGGAAAGGGGAGAGGAGGAGGGGGAAAACCCAAAAAAGGGGGGGGGGGAAAAGGGGGGGGAAAAAAGGGGGAAAAGGGGGGGGAAAAAGGGGGGAAAAAAAGAAAAAAAAAAAAAAAAAAAAAAAGGGGGAAAAAGAAAAAAAAAAAAAAAAAAACCAAAAAAAGGGGAAAAAAAACCCCCCCCCTTTTTTTTTTTTCCCCCCCTTTTTTTTTTCCCCCCCCCCCCCCTTTTTTTTTTTTTCCCCCTTTTTTTTTTCCCCTTTTTTCCCTTTTTTCCTCTTTTTTCCCCCTTTTTTTTCCCCTTTTTTTTTTCCCCTTTTCTTTCCCCCCCCCTTTATTCTTCCCTCCTTCTTATCCTCTTCCTCTTATTCTTCCCTCCTTCTTATCCTCTTCCTCTTCTTTCCTCCTTCCTCTTCTTATTCTTCCCTCCTTCTTATCCTCTTCCTCTTCTTCTTTCTCCTCCTCCTCTTCATCTTCTTCTTCTTCTTCATTTCGTTGGACATTACGACGATTAGGGGGGGGAGGCGGGGGAGGGAAAGGGGGGGGGGAGTAGCAATTCTTCGTTCAGTCAGTTAATTGCCTTCGGGATACTGTGGAAGGGGGGGTGGGGGGTAGGAGGGAGGGGGGAGGGGCCGTGTTCTGTTCACCTGTTCTGCCTAGTCGTGATTTGTGTCTATCTGTCTGTCTGTCTGTCTAAGCCACACGCCTATGGATTTATGTATATATATGTGCATACATTGAGGTCTATACTTGTGTCTCTATCTAGTTATCTGTCCATCTGCCTACTTGTCTGTCTTTATCGATATCTATCTATGTATATCCATCCTATTGTTTCTTTGTCTACTTGTTTATCTATATCTATCTAGATACCTATCGTTCTATCTATCTATCTATCTATCTATCTACTATATACCTATCTATCTATCTATCTATCTATCTACTATATACCTATCTATCTATCTATCTATTTATCTATCTCTATTATCTATATCTATACGTTATTATTAGTCCTATTTCTATATGTATCTTCATATCGGTCTATCTGTATGTGTGTGTGTACATACGTATGTGCGTGTTTACTAGCTGACCTCTCCGTACACACAGCATACACCTGCCCGCACGACCATACACACACACACACACAAGGACCCAGACACACACACACACACACACACACACACACAATCACAAACACACACACACACACACAAGGACACACACACACATGCACACACACACACACACACACACACGCACACAGACGACCCCCCTCCCCCCCCCCACACACGCCCACCGCCCCAGCTACACTTACACCGCCGCCCACCTGCTGTCCTCCCCCCCCCCCCCCTCCCCCCTGCTTCCGCCAGCCCGTGCGCGTGACTCCCCCCCCCCCCCGCCCCCCTAGGCGCTCTGTCGCCATGCTGTTAAACGAAAAAAAAAAAAGAAAGGAAGAAAGAGAGAGAGAAAAACAAGGAAAGAAAATAGAGAGAAAATCAAATGAAGAGAGTGAAAGGAAAAGAGAAAGAGAAGGAGAAAGAAAGAAGGAAAAGAAAGCAGAAAGAGAGAAAGAAAAAAGAAAAGAAAATATAATAATAATAACAAAAATAAAACTAAAAGAATACAAAAAAAAAAAAAACGCCAGAAGGCAAAATAAACACAAAGAAAGAAAGAAAGAAAACTAAATAAATGAACAATTAAAGAAAAAAAAAAAAACTTTAATCTGGGCGCCGTTCTGCCCTTGACGCCGGATGAGGAGAGTCGTCGGCGCCGCTTAACGGACACGCGGCCGATCTGCGGACTCTGCCGGATCCCCCACCCCCCTCCACCCCTCCCTCACTCCTCCCCCTTCTTCCACTCTCTCTATCCCTACACCTTCCTCCTCTCTCTTCCACTCTCTTCTACCTTCTCTCTACCTACTCCTCCACCCCTTCTCTCCCATTCTCCTCTTCTCCTTCACCCTCTCCTCCACTCCTCCACCCTCTCCCCCCACATCCACGCCTTCTCCTCCACGCCTTCTCCTCTACTCCTCCCCCTCTCCTCCACCCTCTCCCCCTACATCCACTTCTTCTCCCCCACCCTCTCCCCCTTCTCCCCCTTCTCCCCCACCCTCTCCCCCTTCTCCCCCTTCTCCCCCACCCTCTCCCCCTTCTCCCCCCCCCTCCCCCAAGCTACGGAGCCTACGGCTAGCGGCGGAAAGTGAGGATCGGGAGCTTACTGTTATTATTATTATTTTTTTTCTCTCTCTCTTTTCTTTGTCTCTGTTTGTCTGTGTGTGTGGTTGTTTGTCTGTCATTCTTTCTATCAGTAATATTCTATCAATAATTCTTTCTATCAATATCTATCTCCCCCCCCCCTCTCTCTCTCTCTATCTATCTATCTATCTATCTATCTCTGTCTCTCTCCCTCTCTCTCTCTCTCTTTCTTTCTCTTCCTACCTCCATCTCCCTCTCTCCTTCCCTATCTCTCTCTCCTTCTCTCTCTCTCTCTGTCTCCCTCCCTCCCTATTTCTCTCTGTCTCCCCCCTCTCTCTCTCTCTCTCTCTCTCTCTCTCTCTCTCTCTCTCTCTCTCTCTCTCTCTCTCTCTGTCTCCCTCCCTCCCTATTTCTCTCTTTCTCTCCCCCCCCCTCTCTCTCTCTCTCTCTCTCTCTCTCGCTCTCTCTCAACTCCCTCTCTTCTCTCTCCTGCTCTCCTCTCCTCTCTCTCTCTCTCTCTTTTTCTTTCTACCTCCCTATCCCTCTCTCCTTCGCTCTCTCTCTCTCTCTCTCTCTCCTTCCCTCTCTCTCGCTCTCTCTCTCTCTCTCTCTCTCTCGTCCTCTTCTCATCTCTCTCTCCTCCCTCTCCTCACTCCTCTCCACCTCTCTCTCGGTTCGGGGGAGGGCTCTCTCTCTCTCTCAGAATCTCTTTGTTAATGGAAACCCACAACCTTATTTTTCCCTTCCTTGTAAAATAAACTCTTGGATATTCATAGCACATCCCTTCCTATGCTCGTCAGATCAATTTTTAAAGTCGAAATTTTATGTTCGTGCCTTTAAAACCACAAAGCATAACTAATTTATTCCTTCAAGACGTCTGGGAGAAGGAAGGGAGGTGTGTGTGTGTGTGTGTGTGTGTGATGTGTGTGATATGGGTGAGGGATGGGGTTATGTGTGTATGCGTGTGTGTGTTTGTTTGTGTATATGCGCGTGAAGGATGTAGTGTCTGTGTACATGTGTGTGTGTGTGTGTGTGTGTGGTGTGTGTGTGTGTCTTTGAGAGTATGTGTGTGATTGTGTGTGTGTGTGTGTGTGTGTGTGTGTGTGTTTGTGTGTGTGTGTGGGGGTGTGTGTGTTGAGTGTGTGTGATGTGTGTGTGTGTGTTGTGTGTGTGTGGTGTGTGGTTTTGTGTGTGGGGTGTGGGGTGTGGTGTTGTGTGTGTGTGTGTGTGTGTGTGTGAATGTGTTCGCGCGCTTAGATTTTTTTTTTACCACCGTATCTTTGCAGACATACATCTACATAAAAAATATCTCTAAGACATCTTTGTATCTTAAAACAAACTATTCCTCTTTCCCTCACTAAGAAAAAAAACTAGTAATGATAATGATAAATAATAATATACAGAATTAGAAAAATATTAATAATAATAATATAATAATTAATATACGAATGGATAATCTTAATGTAATAATATAATCAATAATAGTGTAATATACTAATAAACTAATAATAACATATAATAATACGTGATATAATAATCATAATACTAGTACTACTAACAGTAATAATGAATATAATATAATAATAGTTATAATATAATATAATAATACTAATATCCTAATGATATAATACTAATATAATAATCATCATAATAGTAATAATAATAATAATAATAATAATAATAATAAAAACAAACGCAATAAAAAAATTAAAAGATGTACGCCCCCCCCAAAAAAAAAAACACACACACACACACGCACACACAGAAAGCGATCATTCTCCCGAGACGCACCCGTTGCAGCTTTCCTTCGCGCGAGAAAATTCATCACCATAATACTTCTTAATTAGGAAGATTCTAATGAGTCTTCCCCTCCCTTCGTGCTAAGAGAACTGATTTTCCTTAACCCAATATTAGAGATTATCGCATCAAAGGCGATATTCCACGACTTCGAGATGGCCCACTGCTCTCTCTCTCTCCTGCTCCCCCCCCCTCTCTCTCGCCCCTCATCCAGTCTCTCTCCAGTCTCTCTCTCTCTCCTCTCTCTCTCCTCTTTCTCTCTCTCCCCCCCCTTTTTCTCTCTCCATCTCTCTCTCCTCTTTTCTCTCTCTCTCTCTCTCCTTTCTCTCTCTCTCTCGTCGCTCTCTCTCTCTTCTCTCTCATCTCTCTCCGCTCCTATCCTCCTCGTTGTCCCTCATCTCTCTCTCTCTCTCTCTGTCTCTTCTCTCTCTTTCTTCTCTCTTCACTTCTCTCTCTCTTTCTCTCTTTCCTCTCTCTCTCTCGTTTTCTCTCTCTCCTCTCTTTCTCTCTCTCATCTCGCTCGTCTTTCTCTCCTCCCTATCCTTTCTCTCTCCTCTCGTCGATCATCTCTCTCTCTCTTCTCTCTCTTTGTCTCTTTCTCTCTCTCTCTCTTTCTCATCGTCCCCTATCTCTCTCTCTCTCTCTCTCCTCGGCCTCTCTCTCCTCTCTCTCTCTCTCTCTCTCTCTTGGGGGGAGGATGGGGAGGGGAGAGGGGGAAGGGGGAAGGTGGAGGGGAGGATGGGGAGGGGAAGGGGGGAGGATGGGGAAGGGGGGATGGGAAAGAAGAGGAAGAAGGGGAAAGGTTGGGGGAGAATGGGGAGGGGGGAGGATGGGGAGGGGAGAGGGGGGAGAATGGGGAGAGGAGGAAGGGGGAGATTGGGGGGGGGATGTGGAGGGGGAAGGGGAGGATAGGGAGGGGGAGGAGAACGGAATGGCCATTGATACTGAAGGGTTGCATGTTGCAGCCTTCTCATTTTTTTTTCTCTTTCTTCTCTGTCTGTCTGTCTTTTTTTCTATGCATCTATCTGTCTGTCTGTCTACATATGTGCATCTATCTATATATCTGTATATATTATTTGTCTATTTATCTACTCATTTATCTATCTATAGTCTAGTTCTATATTTACCTATCCCTGTGTCTTCTTCTAATTCATCTATCTGTCTATCTATCTATCGCTCTATCTATATTTCTTTTATCTCTATCTCCTTATCCATCTCTGAATCTCCTCACCTCCCTCTCTACCCCCTACCCCTCCCCTCACCCTCCTCTTCCCCTCCCTTCCCCCTCTCCCTCCCCCCACCCCTCTCTTCCCCTCACCCTCACCCTCCTCTGCCCATTTCCTTCTCCCCTTCCCCCTCCCCCTCCCCTCCCCCTCCTCTCCCCCCCTCCCCTAACCCTCCTCTCCCCCATTTCCTTCTCCCCTTCCCCCTCCCCTCCCCCCCTTCCCCACCACTCCCCCGCCCGCCGCCCGCCCGCCCGCGCCCGCCCGACCGCGACGGTGCCGTGGCATGAGGCGCACTTCCTCTTTGCAGGGTAGCGTGTTTACTCTTTGCCAAACGCGGCATATTCATGAAGGTGCCCATTGATCCGGCGAGATCTGCGAGGCGAAATGGGACTTTAAATTCGCCGTTTTATGCCTGCGCGAGGTGCCGGAGAGTGATCGTTCTCTTTACTGTTTTCCTGTCGTCTCGTTCGCTCGTAAGTCTTCGTTTTCTTCTGTAATTTTTATTTTCTTTTTTTGCCCACAGAGACTTGGTCTGGCAATGGCCGTGTTAAGCCCTATGCCCGAGTGAGGTTCTAGTGCCCTGGGTCGCTCTGTGGGCTTCGTCGGGTAGATAATGCCTGCGTGGAAGCGGCCCTTTGCTCTTCGTAGGGAGCGAGAGAGAGGGAGGGAAGGGAGGGGAGGGGAGGGTAAGGGAGAGGGGAAGGGATGGTAGGAGGAAGAAGAAATGGAGAGAGAGAGGGGAAAGGGAGGAGAAGGAGAAGGAAGAGTGGGACAGAGAGGGAAGAGAGGGGAGGGGAGAGGGGAAGGAGGAGGGAATGAAAAGGGGAGGGAAAGGGAGGGTAGGGAAGCGGATGGGATGGAAGGAAAGGAGAGGGGAGGGGGAAGGAAGAGGGGAGGGGGAGAGGAGGGGAAAGGGGAAGGAGAGGAGAAGGGGATAGATGATGGAAGGAGAGGAGAGGGAGTGGAAATGAGAGGGAGAAGAACGGAAGGATTGGGAAGTGAGGAGAGGGGAGGAAGATAGGAGAAGAGAGGGAAGGAGATGGAAGAGGAGGGGAAGGAGTAGGGGAGGAGAGGGGAGAGGAGGGGAAGGAGAGGAGAGAGGAGGGGAAGGAGAGGAGAGAGGAGGGGAAAAGGAGAGGGAAGGGGAGGAGAGAGGTAAGAGAAGGGGAGAGGAAAGGGAATGGCAGAGGGGATGGGAGGATAGGGAAGGGAAGGAGAGGGGAATGAGAGGGGAGGGGCGTTAGATCTGTGTCTGTGGTGTATTCCCCTCTTGTTTTTTTTATGTGATTTCTTGTTTTGTATTTTTTGTTTTGTTTTGTTTTGGATTTTTTTATGATTAATATTTGGTATAATTCCTTACACATTTTTATTTATTTATCTATTTATTATTGTTATTTATTATTATTATTTTTTTTGCGATTACTAATACTTGGTACTTTTAAGAAACGGAGAAATACTAGTAATAGTAATGCTGCCTTTATAACTACAAGTACAAGGAACTAATGTTAAATCTAGAATTAGTATCACAGTTATTACTTATATTAACTATATTAACTAAAGAAACTATATTAACTAAATATCATTACCGATATTAACTTTATTAACTAATCTAACTATATTAACTAAATGTTATTACCTATATTAACTATATCAACTAGATTAACATCTTTTTTTTTCAAGTGCCCTGTCCTACAAGGACGTTGGCGATCATGGATTTCCATGATTTTCTTGGCAATTTAGAGCTGTGGTTTGCCCATTAAGCCATTCGCGCCCGGTGTTTTTATCGAGTCACCATCTCTATTACCCGGCACTGAACGTGAGCTGGCTTGACCACCCAGTGGCTTAGGCGGCATCGAGGTGAATTTCCTTGCCCAAGGGAAACACGCGCCGGCCGCTGACTCGAACCCTCGAACTCAGATTGCCGTCGTGACAGTCTCGAGTCCGACGCTCTAACCACTCGGCCACCGCGGCCTACAAATTAACTATATTGACTAAATACTATTACATATATTAACTAAATATTATTTGTTCTATATACGAATTGATAAATATTCACGAATTCTGCTGCCACCACTACAACGGGATCGAGAAAACATACTTAAATTTCTTCTATAGATTTGGTTAAGTAATATAGTAATACTTTGCACTAAAATTGGGTGTGAAAGTGATACCAAGTTTGCATTCCTAAGACGGGAATAGAGAAAGAGAGACAGAGAGAGAGAGAGAGAGAGAGAAGAGAGAGAGAGAGAGAGAGAGAGAAAGAGAGAGAGAGAAAGAGAGGAGAGAGAAGAGAGAGGAGAGAGAGAGAGAAAGAGAGAGAGAGAGAAAGAAGAGGAGAGAGAGGAGAGATGAGAGAGAGAGAGAGAGAGAGAAGAGAGAGGAGAGTGAGACCGATAGAGAGACAGAAAGAAAGAAAAAGAAAGAAAGAAGAGAGAGAGCAGAGAAGAGAGAGAGAGAGAGAGAGAGAGAGAGAGAGAATTGAGAGGAAAGAGAGAAAGAGAAGAGAGAGAGCAGGAGAAATAAAGATAGAAGAGAGAGAGAGAGAAAGACATAAAGATAGAAAAAGAAGAAAGAAGAGAGAGGAAGAGAGAAGAGAGAAAAAAGAGAGAGAGAGAAGAGAGAGAGAGAGAGGAGAGAGAGGAGGAGGGAGAGAGAGAAAAAAAGGAAAGAAAGAAGGAAAGAAAGAAAAAAAAGAAAGAAAAGAGAGAAATAAAGAAATAAAGAAAGATATATAAAAGACAGAAAGAGAAAAACAAGAAAAGAAAGAAAGGAAGGCACAAAAAAAGGAAAGAAAGTCAGAAAAAAGAAAAGAATGAGAAAAGGAAAGAAGGAAAGAAAGAGAGAGAGAGAGAAAGAAAGAATGAATGAAAGAAAGAAATAGAGAAAGAAAGAGGAAAAGAAAGTCAGAAAGAAAGAAAGAAGGAAAGAAAGAAAGAGAGAGAGAGAGAAAGAGAGAGAAAAAAAAAACAATATTCTCGAATATTCCTCGATACACAGAGAGGAAATAGAAAAAAAAAATCTCATTATTATCTTACGTAAACCAGAAAGAGCCATTTGATCTGGACCGACGGCGGAGGAGAAATCGTTCACGTCGGGAAAAAGTTCAGTGTTGAACCTTGTCATTTAAGAAAAAAAAAGAGAAAAGATTAAAGAAAAAGAAAAAAAAGAGTTTATTATCCTGTGTTAAGAAAAAGACACTTCGACATTTCCTCCTGAGATATTTATGAAAGGAAATTGGAGTCTTGATTATGCAAATTATGTCCTTAGGTAACAGTGTTGTATAACTTCATTAACAATTTGTCGGTATTTGAAGACGATAAAAATTATGATGATTATAAGAAAAAAAAGTTAAGGAATACCTGACGCCATTGATAGACAAAACATACAATATAATTGCATTGCAATTATCTACTAAATTAATACTAATTACATTTATGCATTCAAATCTACTACAAAAATTGCTTTGAATTCACGAATTGTATACAAACAATAAAGAAAATCTAAATCTAATTTTTATTTAGAGATTAATTATTTAAATGTTTTGTTTGAAGCAGGGATAGAAATAAGTAAGATAGATCGATAGAGCATGAGAGAGAGAGAGAGAGAGAGAGGGAGAGAAAGAGAGAGATAGAGGAGAGAGAGAGAGAGACATACAGAACAAGACAAGAAGAGAGAGAGAGAGAGATGAGAGAGAGAGGAGAGAGAGAAGAGAGAGAGCGATAGAGAGAGAGAGGAGAGAGAGAGAGAGAGAGAGAAGGGGGGCGGGGTAGACAGACACCAAGCGAAAAAAAGAACTCGACCACTTATTACTTTTAGCCAGGATGTCAGGCACATAAATTACACCT
>NC_051425.1:1256361-1258861 GCF_015228065.2 Penaeus monodon | reverse complement strand
CTCCCCTTCCTCTTCCCCTTGTACAGAATCGCTAACCGTTCCATCCTTTCCCCTCACTCACCCCTTTTTCTCCTCCCATCTTATGCACCCTTTCCTTCTCTCCCCTTCCTCCCCTCTTCTCCCTTCACTCCTTTCTGACATCTCCCTCCCCTCGCTTCTCTCTCTCTCTCTCTCTCTCCCCTCTTCCTTTCCCCTCAGACTCCCCTCACTCGCTATGCTTTGCTATAATTTAGTTATCTGATCCTTGGCCAGTGTCCACGAGCACGTAGAGAGGGGGGGGGTTAGTTTTCCCTCTTTCCTACCTCTTCCCCTTTCCTCTCTCTCTCTCCTTCTCCTCCTTTGCTCTTTCATCTCCCCTCTTTTCTTTCCCCCCTTTTCTTCCTCCTCCTTCTCCTCCTCTTCTTCTTCCTCTCTATTCTTCCCCTTCTCCTCTTCCCCCTTATTCCTCCTCTTTCTCCTCTCCCCCTCTCTCCTCTTCCCCCTTCTCTCCTTCACCCTTTCTCCTCCTCCCCCTCTCCATCCCTCTTTCTCCTCACCCCTCCTTTTCCCCTCTCCTCTACCCCTCCCCCTCCCCTCCCTGGCCTCTTTACTGTAAGGTAAGGGGGGTGAGGGTATGAGGGGAGAGGGGGGGGTCAGGGTATGAGGGGAGAGAGGGGGTGAGGGTGTGAGGGGAGAGGGGGGGTGAGGATATGAGGAATAGGAGGGGAGTATAAGGGTGTGAATGGGGGACGGGGGGGGGGCAGGGAGGGGGGGACTTAACTTCGTAACTGTTAGCAAAGTGATAGAATTGAACTGGCGCGAGAGGGGGAGAGGGAGAGAGGGAGAGAGAAGGAAAGAGGGAGAGAGAGAGAAGGAGAAAGGAAGAGTGGGAGAGAGAGAGAGAAAAGAGAGAGCGAGAGGGAGAAAGAGGAAGAGAGGGAGAGAGGAAGAGAGGGAGAAAGGGAGAGTGGGAGAGAGGGCGAGAGGAAGAGAGGGAGAGAGGGAGAGAGGGAGAGAGAAGAAGGAAGAGAGAGTTAACCAGAGGAGAAAGAGATGGAGAGAAACAATACATGAAAATCGCGGAGAGAGATGTGAAGAAAAGGGTAAAAGAATAAAGAGAAACAACAGACTAACACGAAAAGAGAGATAGAAAGAAATTGCAAAAGAGAGAGATTTTGAAGGGAAAGGAAAAAAAAAAAAAAACAAAGAAAAAAGAAGAAAAAAACAAAAAAAAATTTGTACGGGAAGAGGGGGAAAATCCCCAAGAGAAAAAAAAAAGAAAAAAAAAAAAAGAGGAAGAGAGAAGAGAAGAAGAGAAAAGGAGAAGAGAAAGGAGGAGAAGAGAGAGAGAGAGAGAGAGAGAGAGGCTGATAAAGCACGGGAAAGAGAGAGGAGAGAAAGGCTGTTCTATCGATCGCGAGTTAATGTTATTCTCGCTGTTATGTGTTATTCTGTGCTCTGGGCGTGTTCTTTGAGGTTTACGAAATTTGTTCTTGTTGCTCGAGAACAGAGACTGTGTTTGTTGTCATTGCGATTACAAATGCTGTTTCTTTTTGTTGTTGTTGTTGTTGTTGTTGTTCTCCACCTCCTCCTCCTTCTTCCTTTTCTTCTTCTTCTTCTTCTTCTTCTTTTTTCTTTCTTTTTTTCCCTCTTTTTTTTTAAAGAAAGGAGAAGAAGGAACGGGACAGATATAAAAATAGAGGGGAAAAATTTATTTTAAGCACACAGAACAAACAAAAAAGAGAGAGAGGAGGAGAGAGAGAGAGAGAGGAGAGGGGGAAGAGGAGGGGGAGAGAGAGAGGAGAGAGAGAAGAGAGAGGAGAGAGAGAGAGAAGATGAAAGAGAGGAAAGGAGAGAAGAGGAGAGGAGGGGAGAGAAGAGGAAAGGGGGAGAGAGAGAGAGAGAGGAGAGAGAGAGAGAGAGAGAAGAAAGAGGAGAGAGAGAGAGATGAGAGAGAGAGAGAGGAGAGAGGAGAGAGAGAGAGAGAGGAGAGAGAGAGAGAAAGGAGAGAGAGGAGAGAGAGAAAAGAGAGAAGAGAAAAGAGAGGGGAGGGGGAGAGAGAGAGAGAGGGAGAGAGAAGAGGAGAGAGAGAGAAAAAGAGAGAAGAGAGAGAGAGAGGAGAGAGAGAGAGAGAGAGGAGAGAGAGAAGAGGGGAGAAAGAGAGAGAGAGAGTGAGAGGAGAGAGAGGGAGAGAGAGAGAGAGAGAGAGAGAGAGAGAGAGAGAGAGAGAGAGAATATAAACAAAAAAATAATAATTAGGAGAAACTAAACGACAGGACGAATAAAAGGAAATGAAACAAAACATGAAAAAGAGTTTGCTTTTCCTAACCGCTAAAAACAACAAAAACAACAAAAATAACAAAAACAAAAACGAAAAACAACAAAAATAAAAACAACAAAACAACAAAAATGCAAAAACAAGAAAACAAGAAAATTACAAAAAACAAAAACAACAAAAATAAAAACAACAAAGCAATAAAAAAACAAAAACAACAAAAATAAAAACAACAAAACAATAAAA
>NC_051425.1:1246295-1256261 GCF_015228065.2 Penaeus monodon | reverse complement strand
AAGATAGAATAGTAAAAAAGTTAAAATGAGAGAGACGAAAGGGAAGAAACGAAAATAAAAGAGAAGAAGAGAGGAAACGGAGAGAGAGAGAGAGAGAGAGAGAGAGGAGGAGAGAGAGAGAGAGAGAGAGAGAGAGAGAGAGAGAGAATAAAGAAGAAATGTAAAGAAGCAAAAATGATAACGGAACTGATCAATAAATGAAGGAAGAGAAAACAGATTGATAGATAAATAGACAGAACGATAGATGGGTACATAAACAGTGAGGTCGGTAGACAGGTGAATAATTAAAGAGACCGATAGATAGACAGAGAGGCAGATATAGAAATAGACATGCATAAATATACATATATAGAAAAGCAGATAGACATATTGATAAACAAATACATAATAGTAGAAATATTGATAATAAAAAGTAATAAATGCAGATAACACGTAAAAAATCAATGGATAACAAAAGATAGATAGATAAATTGATAAAGATGAATAACTAGATAAACAGAGTAAATGAAGGATAATGAAAGAAATAGATAAGGGAATATAGATAAGATAGATAAGATAATAATAGATGAGGGAATAATAGATAAATAGATAAGGGAATAATGACAGACGATAAATCAATAAACGCGATATGATAAAAGAAAAGTGAATAAATAATAACGCAAATGAATAAACAGATAAATGAAAACCAAAGGTAAATAGATAATCGATAATAGGAAATAACTGATAAGAAACTATTCAAACACAAGGCCTTTGATAAGAGATAGATCAGTGATGCTGACGATAAGAGATGACCAGATAAGAAGCCCAACAAACGAATAAACAGCCAGATAATGACAGCGAATAAATAACAGCCACAGAACCACCTTCTAGGCAGCCGCACCGCCCACGCCCGCAGACCCTCACGCCCACGGACTCTGCAGCGATAAACAAGGAGACTGCAGGAAGAAACAGCGGCTCTTACAGCCTTGTTAAAAGCGAACTTTTGCCTCTAATTCCCTTCATAAAGAGGGAATTCAACGGCGTGAGATGACCGCCCCCTTCCCCTCACTTCCCCTTCCCTCCCCTCTCCTCCCCTTCCCCCATCCCTATTTCCTCTTTTGCTTCCGCTTCCTCTGTCGTTCGGAGTTGGGTTCTCGTTGTTTTCTCTCTCTCTCTGTTTCTTGCTCTCGTTCTCTTTGTGTGTCTGTCTCTGTGTCTTTGTCTCTCTGTCTCTGTCTCTCTCTCTCTCAATCTATCTATCTATCTCCCCCTTTCCCTCCCTCTCCCTCTCCATTTTTTTCTCTTTTCTTCCCACTCTCTCTATTTCCCTCTATCTCTTTCCTTCCTTCTCTCTCTCTTCTGTTTCCCCCTCTCTTTCCCTTCTTCCTCCCCGTCTCCCTCCTCCCTTTTCTCCTCCTGCAAGAACCACCGTATTGTTCTGTTTCGTGTAAATTATGCTGATGGAGAAACATGTAAATTTTCTCCCTCATTCTTGTTTTCCGCGACGCGAGGGGGAAAGAGAGGGAGAGGGAGAGAGGGAGAAGGAGTGTCAATATCCTCTCCTCTTCTCCTCCTCTCCTCCTCCCTCAATCCCCGTCTTTAAACTATACGTTGCTAAATAAAGTTATTTATATCTGTTTACTGCTGTGTTGAAGCTCCTTCCTCTATATAGATACTGTATAATTTTTTTTTTGTCATTTCTGTTTGCTATTCCTCTTTATATTTCATGTTTATATATTTATTTTATTGCATTACATTATTTATTATTTTCTTTATCATTATACAATTTATATATATTATTATTAGTTATCATATATATATATATTCATTTATATTTTTTCATATTACACTTATTATCATATTATCATTATATTATTATATTACTATCATTATTATTATTATTATTATTATTATTATTTCCTATAATCATTATTATTACGTATATAATTTTATTTATGACAAATATTATGATAGAATATTTGTTATTGTTTTCTTCTTATATTCCTTTTTCTTACATCATCGACAGTAGAAAAACGAACTAACATTAGATCAGATACACAGAGGTCATAACAAAGACAAAATGACTAAAATCAGTTAAGCTTCAATTCGTCATAACATATGACAGAGAATAAGAGGAGTGAGGGAAGGAAAAGGAGTGAGAGAACGAAAGAGAGGGTGCGGAGGGAACAAAGTGACAGAGAGAAGAGGAGGAGAGAGAGAGGGAGGAGAGAGAGAGAGAGGGAGAGAGGGAGGAAGAGAGAGAGAGAGGAGAGGAGAGGGAGGGAGAGGGAGAGAGAGAGGGAGAGGGAGGGAGGAGGAGAGGGGGGAGGGAGGGAGGGAAGAGGAGAGGAGGGAGGGAGGGAGGGAGAGGAGGTAGGAGAGGAGGGAGGGAGGGAGAGAGAAAGAGAGAGAGGGAGGGAGGGAAGGAGAGGAGAGGAGAGAGAGGGAGACAGACAGGACAAGAGAGGAGAAGGAGAGGAGAGAGAGAGGGGGAGGAGGAGAGAGAGGAGAGGGAGAGAGAGAGAGAGAGAGAGAGAGAGAGAGAGAGAGAGAGAGAGAGAGAGAGAGAGAGGGGGGGGGGAGGGAAAGGGAGGGAGGGAGAGAGAAAGAAAGAAAGAAAGAGAGAGAGAGAGAGCAGACAAAGAAAGATAGAGACAGAAAAAGAGAAAGAAAGAGAGAGAGAAAGAAAAAGAGAGAGAGAGAAAAAAAGCAGCTCAGATAATTTCAAATGAATGGTGAGAGAGCTTTCCTCTGTCAGCTTTCCCCAATGGGCCGAGATCTTCAATAAATTTCCTCTGACGCTATTTTCTTCTCTCTGTTTTCCAAGTGATTATTTCCGGGTCGTGTTTGAGCGAAACTTTTTTTTTTCTCTCTCTCTCTCACCCGAGTGACTATTTCCAGTTTCGTTTGAGAGAATTTCTTTCAGGGGTTATTTCCAGGTCGTGTTTAAGATTTTTTTTTTTTGAGTGACTTTTGTTATCATCATCATCATCATTATTATTATTGTTCTTGTTGTTATTGTTGTTGTTGGTACTGCTTTATTATTGTTGTTATTGTTATTACTATTATTATTATTATTATTATTATTATTAGTAGTAGTAGTAGTAGTAGTAGTAGTAGTATTACTATTATTATTATCATTATTATCATTATTATTATCATTACTATTATTACCATAGTAGTAGTGTTATCATTAACATTATAATCATTATACTAATTATTATTTTTATTGTTATTATTATTATTATCATTAGTAGTAGTAGTAGTGTTGTTGTAGTAGTAGAAGTGATATTATTATTACTGTTATTATTCGTTATTATTATTGTTATTACTATCATTATCATAATTATTTATTATTTATTATTATTATTATTATTATTATTATTATCCATCTATCTTCATTTGTTATTATTATTAATATCATAAATATATATATACATATATATATATATATATATATATATATATATATATATATATAAAATGTGGTGTTGTGTGTGTGTGTGTGTGTGTGTGTGTGTGTGTGTGTGTGTGTGTTGTGTGTGTTGTGGTTGTGTTTGTGTGTAGTATGTTTATCATATATTTATATATATATATATATATATATATATATATATATATTATATATATATATATATATATATTTAACAACATATATATATTGTTATATATATATATTATATATTGTGTATATATATATTATATATATATATTTTATATATATTATAATATAGTCTATATATATATATATATATATATGTATCTCTTTTTTTTTCTTTTTCTTTTTTTTTTTTTTTTTTTTTAACAGCCATTCATTCCACTGCAGGACATAGGTCTCTCTCAATTCACTACTGAAATGCTAAATGGTAGTCCCACCCTTGCCTGATTGGATGCCCATCCTAATAAACCGCGGTTTGTGCCACGGCGGTGACTTCCCCTACGACACCTGCGTTTGACTTCTCAAGGCGATATGTTGTTATCTCGGGCTCGAGCCAGCAGTCAGAATGCAGGCATTTTTACGACTGCCGCGGCGGGGAATTGAACTCGGTACCACGAGGGTCGGAGTCCACGGCTCTAACCACTGGACCATCGCGGAAGTCATATATATATATTATATATATATATATAATATATAAATACATATATATATATATATATATATAATATATTATATATACAAATACATATATATGTATGCATATATACATATATACATATGAATATATAATACATAATATACATAAATATATATATATATATATATATATATATATATATATATATATATATTATATATGTATGTGTGTATATATATATATATATATATATATATATATATATATATATATATATATATACACACACACCATAAAAGTAAAAATACAAATGCGTGTGCATTATCAACGAACAACAAGTGACCCAGTATTTGCTTTGGGATCAGAGCCTCGAGAATTCCAGTTAGTGTTGGGATTAGACACAAAACAAACATTGTAATACGATGTTATTTGCCTCCTTCCCGTGTCACCCCCTCACCCCCTTTCGAAATAACAACTGTCGAAAATAATCCTCTCTATTTTAGAGCCTCAGCCTTTGTTCCAAATATATGGGTGTAATTTTTTTTCTGTTTGAACACATGGTCGAATGTTTGTTTGTTTGTTGTATATGTGTAAGTTTGTATGTGTCTGTTTTTTTCCCTCTCTCTCTCTGTTTCTGTTTCTCTCGCCCTCTATCTGTTCCTCTCTCTCTCTATTCTCTCTCTCTCTCTCTCTCTCTCTCTCTCTCTCTCTCTCTCTCTCTCTCTCTCTCTCTCTCTCTCTCTCTCTCTCTCTCTCTCTCTCTTTCCCTCTCTCTTTCACTCTCTATCCCCCCATCCCTTCTCTCTCCGTCTCCCTCTTCCAACCCCCCCTTTCCCTCTCTCTCTAACACTCTCACTTTCTTTCTCTCTGTTCCTTTCCATTCTCCTTTCATCCCCTGGTGTAGTCCCCCCCCCCCTTTAAGGAAAAATCCCCTGACCGCACCGATTCTATTTAGTCAAGAAAACAGCAAAGTTAAACTGCCATGTCGTATTGTTGGGAACTGTTGGGGGTGCGGGGGTGAGGGGGGGGGTGAGACTGAAGAGTGGTGGGGGGTGGTGGAGAGGAGGAGGGGGGAGGAGAGGGAGGACGGAGGCGGGTGAGAGGATGAACGGAGGAAGGGATAGGGGAAGGGATGGGGGGGAGGGAGGGAAGGGAGCGAAGGAAGTAAGGAGGGAAGGAGGGAGAGAGGGAAGGAGGGAGGGAGGGAGGGAGAGAGGGAGAAGAGGGAGAGAAAAAGAGTGGGGAATAGGGAAGAGTCGGAAGAAGAACAAGGGAATCAGCGAAATACAGGAGGAGAGGGAAGAAGGAAGAGGTGTAGGGGAAGAGAGAGGAAAAGAGGAAGAGATGGAAAAGAGAGGAGGTAGGGAAAGAGAGAGAAAAGAGGAGGAGGTAGGGGAAGAGAGAGAGAGAAATGAGGAGGAGGTAGGGGAAGAGAGAGAGAAAAGAAAGGAGGTAGGGGAAGAGAGAGGAAAAGAGAGGAAGAAATGGAAAGGAGAGAAAAAAAGAGAGAAGAATGTAGGAGACGGGGTTTAGGGGAGGGGAAAAAGGAAAAAAGGGATTCCGAAAAAAGAAAAAAAAGATCACAAAGCATAATCCCGCCTGTACACGCCCCTCAAGTGGCCTCTCGGACCTTGTAATTGGCTCCAGATGATCGAATCAGAGACCCCAAGTTATATACGAAAAAGGGGGGAGGGATGGAGGGAGGGAGGAGGAAGAGTGGGAGGTGGGAAGGGGGAGGAGGAGGGAGGGAGGAAGGAGGGGAGGTGGGAAGGGGGAGGAGGGAGGGAGGGTAGGAGGAGGTGGGAGGTGGGAAGGGGGAGGAGGGAGGGAGGGTAGGAGGAGGTGGGATGTGGGAAGGGGGAGGAGGGAGGGAGGGTAGGAGGAGGTGGGATGTGGGAAGGGGGAGGTGGGGGGAGAGAGGAATGAAAGAGAGAGGAGAAGATCAACAAGAGGAGGGAAAGAAAGAGGGATGAAGGGGGGGTGGGGGGGGGGAGTGGAGGAGGAGGAAATAATGATAACAGAATAGAAATGAAAGAAAAGAAATGTCGAACAATGACGAGAACCCCCCCCCCCCACCTCCCCCCTCTCCCCTCCTACCCCCATATCTCGAGTGGTTGGGGGGTACTGGTAGGGGGGGAGGGGAGAGGCCAATAGAAGGAATAATACAAATAAATGCTTATAAATGCTAATAATACAAAGCTAATAAATATAAATACGAATATTATTAATGAATGAAAAGGCAATAATAGCTGCAATTCTCATACAACAACAAAACATTGCATATGCTATTCCTAAACTAGTAATGATAGCAAAGATAATAATACTGATAAAAGTAATGATAATAATGGTAATTATAATGATAATAGCATTAATGATAATTGTGATATTAATAATGATAATAATAATGGCAATGAAAATAGTAACAATGATAATAATAATGACAATAACAAATATAATGAATGTGATTGTAATAATCATAACAAAATAATGATAACGATAATGATAATTAGCTAAAATTAGAAATATAATAATAAAGATGATGATGATGATAATGCAATAATAATAATAATAATAATAATATAATGATGATAATAATAATATAATAATAATAATAATAATAATAATAATAATAATAATAACAATAATGATATTAATAATAACAATAATAATGAACACAATGATAACAACGATAATGATGACAATAATAACGATAATGATAATGATAATAGTGCTAACAATAATAATGATAATAGTAATACTTATGATAATAGTGATAATAATGATAACAACAATAATAATAACAATAATATTGATAATAGTAACAACAACAATAATAACAGCAATAATGATAACGATAACAATAGCAATAATAAAAAAAATAAAAATAGCAATAATAATGGCAATAATAATAATGACAACATGATAACACTAATAATTATTACTAAATATATGAACAGCTAAGATGATAATTAGCATAAACAAACACACACACAAAAAAACAATAATAAGAATAAAAAGGAGAAAGGATGAAAAATACTTTACGAAGATAGTAAAAGAAGAAAACCAAGCACGAAAATATATATATGCACAGCAACGCAAATCTATCAAAAAATAATTTTCTTAAAACTCCTCAACAGGATATTTATGGTTTCCTCGAACAGCATGGAACACACTCAAAGGGGAAAGCGGTAGACAGGAAAGGAGACAGAGGGGAGGGGAGGGGAGACAGAGGGGAGGGGAGACATGGGAGGGGAGGGGTAAGGAGACAGGGGAGGGGAAGGGGAGGGGAATGGAGACAGGGGAAGGGGAGGGGAAAGGAGACAGAGGGGAGTGGAGGGGAAAGGAGACAGGGGGGAGGGGAGACAGGGGAGGGGAGGGGAGGGGAGACAGGGGAAGGGAAGGGGAGGGAAAAGGAGACATGGGGGAGGGGAGGGGAGACAGAGAGGATGGGAGGGGAAAGGAGACAGGGGGGAAGGGGAGGGGAAAGGATGGGGGCCAGGAAGATGCGGGAGAGGGGAGGGAGGGGAGGGAATATTGGGGGCAGGAAGGTGTGAGAAGAGGAAGGGAGTGGGTGGGAGGGGGAAGGGAGAGGGAGGGAGGGGGAAGGGAGAAGAGTTAAAGGAATGGATCGGGAGGAAGAGAACAAGGGAAGGAACAAGGAGGGAGGGAGGAGGAATGAGAAGGGGAAGGGAATAGAGGAAAAGTAAAAGAGAGGGAGGGAGGCAAGGGGAAGGGAAGAGGGGAAGGGGCAGTGAGGGGAAGAGTAGAGAGGGGGAGGAGGAATGGGAAGGGAAGGGAAAAGAGGAAAAGGAAAGGAGAGAGAGGAGGACGAGATGAAGAGAACAAGAGAAGGAGAAGGAAAGAATGTGATAAAGGAAAGGGAAGGGAAGAGCAAGGGAAGATAGGGAAAAGAAAGGAAAAAAAAGAAAAAGAGGAAAGAAAGAAAAAGAAAAGCAATGGGAGAAAAGAGGAAGAATAGAGCAAGAAAAAAGAGAGAAAGGAAAAGAAAAGAGAGAAGAAAGAAAAAAGGAGGATGAAGGGAGAATAAAGGAAGGAGCAAGATAGCAAGGACAATAACAGCTAGCGAAGGACTTTATGTCAATTAAAAGGAAAATGTGAAAGGCGTCTGAGCTCAGGAGTCTGCTTTTTTCACTTCCAATCGACGAGGAATTCTTTGGGGGGGTTATGTGGCGCATGAGCATGTGGTCTGGTGCTCTCTCCCGCTCTCTCTCTCTATCCATCTATCTATCCCTATCCCTATCTCCCGCTCTCTCTCTCTCTATCTATCTATCCCTATCCCTATCTCTCTCTCTCTCTCTCTCTCTCTCTCTCTATCTATCTATCCCTATCTCTCGCTCTCTCTCTCTCTCTATCCATCTATCTATCCCTATCCCTATCTCTCGCTATCTATCTATCTATCCCTATCTCTCTATCTATCTATCTATCCCTATCTCTCTATCTCTCTATCTATCCCTATCCCTATCTCTCTCTATCTATATATATATACGTATATATTATATATATATATATATATATATATATATATATATATATATATATATATATATATATATATATATATATCACTATCCCTATCTCTCTCTCTCTCTCTCATATATATATATATAATCTATCCCTATCCCTATCTCTCTCTCTATATATATATCACTATCCCTATCTCTCTCTCTCTTTCTCTCTCTCCCTCCCTCCCTCTCTCTCTCTCTTATCCTTACCCCTTCTCTCTTTCTTTCTCTCTCTCTCTCTCCCTTTTCATCTCTCTCTCCCTCCCTCCCTCCCTCTCTCTCTCTCTTATCCTTCCCCTCTCTCTCTCTCTCTCTCTCTCTCTCTCTCTCTCTCTCTCTCTCTCTCTCTCTTATCCCTCCCTCTCTTTCTCTCTCTCTCTCTATCTGTCTTTCTCTCATCCCTCTCTCTCTCTCTTTCTCATTCTCTCTCCCTCTCTCTCTCTCTTTCTTCACCCCCCCCTCTCTCTCTCTCTCTTCATTCTGGTGCCTTCACTATGTAAAACGTACTCTGAAATTTTAAGTCAAGAAAAAACGAACAAAAAGAAATACCCTTAGAAAAAAAAAAAAAAAAAAAAAAACAGCAGCTCAATTTCGACACCCGTATTTATTCAAAGAAAAAGAAAAAGACAAAAAAAAAAAACTCAAGAAAACCCAATCATGCGCAGAGCCGGAATCCACCGTTCAAAGCCCGAAAGCCGAGTCTGTAAGTCTTTTTCTCTTGCGTTCGCGAAATGACGCTGCTCCCGTGCGCAGGGGGGGTGGGGGGGGATACACGCCGTTTCTGGAGGACCTATCTGAAGTTGGCCCATAAATTCCTGGTCTTCTGCTCTGGCCTCCCTCCCACGCCCTTTCGCTCTCTCTCTCTATTGCTCTCTCTTCTCTCACTCACTCTCTTTATGTATGTATGTATGTATGCATGTATATATATGTATATATGTATATGTATATATATATATATATATATATATATATATATATATATATATATATATATATATATATATATAATATGAATGTATATAATACATATACATATAGAATCATAATACATTATAATTATATATAATATATATATATATATATATATATATATATATATATATATTATAATATATATATATATATATATAATATTATATATATAATATATAATATATATATACCATAACATATATCCATATAATATATATATACTATATATTATATATATATATATTATATTTTTATAATATTCATACATATATGTATATACATACATAAAATAGTAACTGACAATTCAACCCAGATTCCTAAGCACTCCGATTCCCCGTCTAATATTTATTCATTCAGCTTTCACTTAACACTTATATTTACATTGTTTTGTATTTTCAAAACTTACACATTATATT
>NC_051425.1:1236295-1241295 GCF_015228065.2 Penaeus monodon | reverse complement strand
GGGAGGAAAAGACCAAAAGGGGGACGGGAAGGGGAAAGGGGGGGGAGGGAGGACGGGAAGGAGGGAGGAAGGGAGGGAGGGAGAGGAGGAGAGGGGGGGAGGGAGGGAGGGAGGTGGAGGAGAGGGTGGGGAAAGACATCACGCCTTTTGTCAAAGACAGAAGGAGCTTGTCTGCAGGAAATGTTTTTCGATATTAAGGAAATATGGTGTATACAGATGTCCTGATTATGTTGATGTAAGTCTGTCCTCCAGATCCTTTTCTTCCTTATTTATTCATGTCAGACAGTTTTTTTCTGTGTGCGTTTGTGTGTGTCTTGTTGGTGTACATAATATATATATATATATATATATATATATATATATATATATATATATATATATATATATATATATATATAAATATATATATATATATATATATATATATATATATAGAGAGAGAGAGAGAGAGGAGGGAGGAGAAAGAGGGGGGAGGGAGGGAGGGAGGGAGGGAGAGGGAGGGAGGGAGAGAGGGAGAAAGAGAGAGAGACAAAAGAGAGAGGGGGGGAGGGAGGGAGGAGGAGGGAGGGGGGAGAAGAGAGAAGAGGAAGAGAGAGAGGAGAGGAGGGAGGAGAGGGAGAAAGAGAGAAAGAGAGAGAGAGAGAGGGAGAAAGAGAGAGAGAGAGAAGTGGGAGAAAGAGAGAGAGAAAGACAAAGAGAGAGAGAGAGGGTGGGAGGGAGGGAGGGAGGGAGGAGAGAGAGAGACAGGCAGGCAGACAGATAAACACGTATAATCAGAAAAGCCACACACATACACGCACACAAACACACACACACGCACACACACACACACAAGCACACACACACTCCCCTTTCCCACCCTACACACACAACCACACACGCACGCACAAACAGACACACACACGCACCACATATCTTTCACACCCGCCCACACGCCCATAAACCACTCGCATACAAGCACCATGCATTTAAATTCGCTGCTCCATTACTCTCCAATGAAAATAAGTTACATTTCAAAATGATTTGCCGCGTCGGTCGACCACACACTACACAGCCCATAGCCCTGCCTTTCTTATTATTATTATCATTATTTTCTTTTTTTTACTTCGTCTTGTTCTATTTTTTTCTTTGTTGTATTTTTCTTCTTCTTTGTTTATATCCTTTTTTCTTTTTCCTTTTCATTTTTTATTTGTTAATCTCCTTTTTCTTTTCATTCTTCATCTCCTTTTATTCTTTTTATTCTTCATCTTCATTTTTTTTCTTCTCAATTTCCTTATTTACTTCTCCTTCTTCATCTTCTTCACTATTTTCATCATCTTTTCTAATTCTTCTTCTCCTCTTCTTTCTTCTTCTTAGTCTTCTCCTGTTCACCCTCCTTCCGTTTTCATCTTCCGTTTTTCGTTGCTCGATATATTTATAATATTTTTTTTGTACTTTATGTTTTATTGTTATTATTATTATTACTATTGTTATATTCATTATTAATAATAATAATTATTATTATCACATTTTTTTATCATTATCATTACTATTATCATTGTCATCATCATCATCATTGCAATTATCTTTATTATTTTTGTTATTTTATCATCATAATCATTATTGTTATTATTGATAATTATCATTATCATCATTCTTGTAGATATTATTTAATCATTATTCCTCTTTTTCCTATTATCATTATAATTATCATTACCATAAAAATAAAGAATAATAATTGTCAGGGTTCGACTTATAAAAATTTCGAAGGAATCAGCATTATTATTATTATTATTGTTGATATCATTATTTAATATCATTATTATTATTGCTATTATCTGTTATTATCATTTTCATTGTTATAATCATTATTATTATCATTATTATCATTATTCATTTACATCTGTTTCTTCTTCTCTTCTGTTTATTCCCGTGCATTCCTTTCTCCATTCTCCATTATTCTTTTTCCTCTCTTTCACTATTTTTGCCTCCTTCTCTTCTCTACTTCTTCTAATTCTCTCCTCCTCCTCCTCCTCCTCCTCCATTTTTATAATCTTTTATAGTAAAAATGAACAGATAAAAATTCATGAAATGGCATATACTATATAACATTAATAAAAAAAAATAAGATAGAGAGAAAATATACGAAATAGAGAGATAAGTAATAAAGAATAAAGAATAGGTAGATATAACAGAATAAACCAACATTAAAATATAGGAAACGGATGTAAAACCATTCTGCAAAACGAAGATGGTAACGATGATTTAGATATACGTTTAAAAGTTTTTCTTACCCCAACCCCCTACCCCCCCCAACCATTACCCATCCCCCTTCATCCCCACCCCCCACCCCACCTTCCCCTAATCCCACTCTATCACTCCCCTCCCCCCACCCTACCCGAATCTACACCCCCTCCCCCTTTTACTCTTTATTCCACCCACACTTTTATATCTTTTTCTCTCTCTTTTTTTTTTCTTCTCCCCTTCCTTTCTCTCTCTCTCTCTCTCTCTCTCTCTCTCTCTCTCTCTCTCTCTTTTTTCTTTTCTTTTTTTTTGCATGTTATTTCGACCGGTCATAAACCAAGCTGTTGAAAGATTTATTTCCCGTGGCTAACGTGGTACAAATTTGCAACCTGAATACATACTCCGCTATTAAAATGGGGAAAAAAAAAAAATGGCAGACGGAAAAAAAAGAAATAAAAAAAAAAGAAGATAATGAAGAAAAGAAATTAAGTTGATGAATTAGTAAATAAAGAGATTAATGATAAGCCATTATGACAAAGGGAGATGGATAGCGGGGAGAGGAGGAGGAAGAGAGAATGAGAATAATTGGCCATAAAAATAACAATGATAGCAATAATAAGCTTAACAACAGCAACAAGAAAGTGGTGGTTTCTGTGACATCTTTTATTGCGTAATTGTGATTGTTATTATGATCACCGCTAATGATTGTAATAATAAATCATGTAAGTGATGATATTATCACTGTTTATCATTATCACTGGTATCATTATTCTATGTTTTATTTTTTGCCTACATTATCTACCACAGATGATTAATACTAGTTTTTGCTACAAATGTTAATTATTATTTATCTTTTATCATGCTGATTTTTATCCTGATTTTTATATTATCATATTGTATGTATTATTATCTATTACCAGTATCTTCTCATATATTATCCTTACTTTATCTATCTATTCTCACTCAGTTTATCTATCTATCTATTCACACTTAGTTTATCCATCTATCTATTCCTAATCTGTTTATCTATCTATCTATTCCCACTTACTTTATCTATCTATTCTCACTTAGTTTATCTATCTATCTACTCCTACTCTGTTATATCTATCTATCTATCTTTAATCTTCTATATCTGTTATCTATCTATCACTCTATGTTATCTATCTATCTATTCCTACCCTGTTTATCTATCTATCTATTCCCACTTAGTTTATCTATCTATCTATTCCTAATCTGTTTATCTATCTATTCCTACTCTGTTTATCTATCTATATATCCCCACTTAGTTTATCTATCTATCTATCCCCACTTAGTTTATCTATCTACCTATTCCCACTCAGTCTATCTATCTGTCAGTTCCTACTCAGTTTATCTATCTATTTACTTATATTACACAAAAGAGGCATACCTAAAGTGCTTTCACCTCTTTTGTTCGTAATATTATAAAACTTATTCATAAATACCTTGAAAAATCACTCAAGCAGGCAACCTTAAAACAACAAATTATTATAATGGTAATAGTAATAATAATAATTAATGATAATGATAAATGATGATGATAATAATGATGATAATAATGGTGATAATAATGATAGTAATAAAAAATAATGGTAATGGTAATAATAATAAAGATAATTAAAATGATAGTAATAATAATAATAAAGATAACAACAATAATGATAATAATAACAATAATAATGATAATATTAGCAACTAAAAATCAAATAAAGGAAATTTGCAGAATCTATTGTGCTGACTTGCAAATGATTATCAATAAAAATAGATATCAGCTATAATCCCTCCCCCCCCCCCTCTACAGAACTGAAGCCCCGACAGAAAAATAAATACTAGATGAAAACCTGCAAATAACTGAAATAAAGATGAATAAACGATAACACTTGAATACCAGAGACGATTGCAATCAAAATAAACAATAATTTGCAACGACACTTTAATAGTAGTTGCAATTAATATTTTCAAAACCAAAATAATGGTCAGAACACAGAAATACCTTACGAAAGCGTAAATGAAATGAAAAAAAAGTTTATTTTCTTATTTTTCTCGGACAGAGAGAGAGAGAGAGAGAGAGAGAGAGAGAGAGAGAGAGAGAGAGAGAGAGAGAGAGAGAGAGAGAGAGAGAGAGAGAAAGAGAGAGAGAGAAAGAGAGTTTTTCCTTCTGGAATTTTAAGTGATTTGACACTTAGGAACGTTGGAAAAACATCACTGGTAGAATATGTAAATAAAAGGAAAAAGATGATGAAAAATGTGAAAAAAAAGAAACGATAGAAACAAAAAAATATAAATCCCCCCCCAAAGATAAATTAATAAAAACAGAAACTGAAACAAACAAACAAACAAACAAACAATGAAAATACATAGACAAACAGAACAAACACAGACAGCAAAAAAAAAAAAAAAAAAAAAAAAAAATAATAATAATAACAAATAAAAATAATAATCAAATAACGATAAACAACGATAAAAAATATATACCATAAATAAATAAAATGAAAACAGACAAAAAAAAGATAAAACATATACAGATAAATAAATAAATCTGCCCCAAAAAAGCCTTGAAATGTCTCGAAGGAATTTCTCAGCGACAGAACACGAGGCTTCGAGTACCAACAACCACGCAAGTCACACTCGAGGAAACACAGCCGCCTGTCAAAACTGAAGAACATGAACTGAATACCGGAAGGAGAATAAGGCATTTCATATCAGGCTGTCAAGTGCACGCAAAAAAAAAAAAAAAAGAGAGAGAGAGAGAGAGAGAG
>NC_051425.1:1216295-1218795 GCF_015228065.2 Penaeus monodon | reverse complement strand
CCCCCCCCCCCCCCCGGGGGGTTTTTGGCCCCCCCCTGTTTTTTTTTCCCTTTTTTTTTTTTTTTTTTTCTTTTTTTTCCCTTTTTTTTTTTTTTTTTCCCCCTTTTTTTTTTCCCTTTTCCTTTTTCCCTTTTTCCTTTTTTTCCCCCCTTTTTTTTTTTTCCCTTTTCTCCTTTTTCATTTTCCTTTTCCCCTTTTCCCCTTTTTTCTTTCCCTTTTCCTTTTTCTTTTTTTCCCTTTCCTCCTTTTCCCCCATTTCCCCCCCCCCCTTTCCCCAAAAAAAACCCGAATTTCCCAAAAAGCTTTTTAAAAAACCCCAATTAACCAATTAGCTTTTAAAAAATTTAAGTGAAAAGGGGGGAAAACCCAAATCCAATTTTTATGCATGGATTTCTTGGCCCCAAAAAGGATTCCATTTCCTGTTCGGGCGATTTGGTTTTTTATTTCTTTTTAAAGGTTGATAGAATTTTTTTTTTAATTTGTTGTTGTGGTTTGTTTATTTTTTAACGTTGATGTTAAAAATTTTTTTTTATTTTTGGGGTTTTTGTTTGCCTTTACACCTCCATTTTCCGGGCCCCCCCCTTTTTTTTTTTCCCTCCTCCCCTTTTCTCCCCACCTTTTTTGATCCCCTCTCTCTTTCTCTATTCCCCCCCTTTCTTTTCCCCCCTATGGTTTTTCCAAAAAATTTAAAAATTACCCCTTTTTTTTTCCCCTTAATTGTCTTTTTTTATCTATTTCATTTTTTCCCCCCAAAATTTTCCCTTTTTTTCCCCCCCCCTTTCCTACGTCTAACTTTTTTTTAAAAATATTTTTTAAAAAATTTCTTTTTTTCCCAAAATTAAAGGTTAATTACATTTAAAAAAAAAATAAAAAGCTCCAATTAAAATAACCTATTATTTGATGAAAAGGACCAAACATTTATATTTCATTTGTATCAAGATCGGGATCTAAAGTGATCTATATTGACTAAGTTCCGCTTCACGCAAAGTCGGTTCTTAAGAAAGCCAAGGAGAGTCTTTTTAACTTCTTTTTTTTCGAGGAATGGCAACACTCAAACCAGGCCCACCGTGTTTGCACAATTTCTTTTGAATTGTTACAAATGAAACTACCCATGGAATGCCAGTCACTGTTTGCTGGGATGACTGCCTCGCCTCTCTCTCTCTCTCATCCTCTCTCTCGTTCTCTCTGTCTTTCTGTCTGTCTGTTTGTTTGTCAGTCTCTCTCTCTCTCTCTCTCTCTCTCTCTCTCTCTCTCTCTCTTATCTATCTATCTATCTATCTATATCTCTATTTGTCTGTCTGTTTCTGTCTCTCCCTCAAAATCTCCCTCTCTTTCTCTCTCTCTCTCTCTCTTTCTCTCTCTCTCCCCCTCCTTCGCATTCTCCCTTTCCACATATGACGAAGCAATGGCATCATACTTTGCTCGGAAATATAACGCAATATGTCAGTGACATCCAGATAAGACTGCTAAGCTCTTCTGTCTGAGAGAGAGAGTCAGGGAGAGAGAGAGTCAGAGAGAGAGAGAGAGAGAGAGAGAGAGGGAGGGAGATAGTGAGAGAGGGGAAAGGGAAAGAAAAAGGGAAAGAAAAGGAGAGAGTCGGGAGAGAGAGAGATCAGAGAGAGAGAGAGAGAGAGAGAGAGAGAGAGAGAGAGAGAGAGAGAGAGAGAGAATGAATCAGAGATCATCCTATGCAAATGAGATATGTGTAGAAATCATAAACAACCCAAGGCACTCTCCTGAATTAAACTGAGGGAAGTTCAAGAGACGAAAAAAAAAAAAAAAATCCCCACGCAAATAGACAGATTTTTTTTTCTCCTCCTCCTCTTCCACCCCTCCCCTAATCCCCAACCCCCCCCCGTCGCCTCATTCACCCCTCCCCCCCTTCGCCTCACTCACCCCCCAACCCCTCCCCCCCTTCGCCTCACTCACTCCCCCCCCCTTCGCCTCACTCACTCCCCCCCCTTCGCCTCACTCACTCAACCCCACGCTCTATAAGACTTTTATTTTCTTTTTTTTTCTCCTCTCACATCTCGAGACAACACAAGAGACCGCCCCCTTTTGCATGATCCGGGATTTCATATGCTTCAGGGGCGTTTCAGCTTCCGGTGGGGTACTGGTGGGGAGGTGGGAGGGGGGATGATGGGGAGAGAGAGGGGGATAGTGGGGGAGGTGGGAGGGGGGATGATGGGGAGAGAGAGTGGGGGGATAGTGTGGGGAGAGGGAGGTGGGGGGGAAGGATAAGGGAGGTTGGGGGAGGAGGCAGAAGAGAGAGAGGAGGGAGAGAGGATGGAGGGAGAGGGAGGAGGAAAGAGGAGGCAGGAGATAGTGGGGGAGGGAGGGAAGGAGGGGGAAGGGAAGGGTAGAGAGGGGAAAAAGATGGGGAGAATGAGAAGAGGGTGGATGGAAAGAGGATGGATGTTAGGGGTGGAGGGAGGATGGGGAAAATGGGGAGGAAAAGCAGTGCAGGGAGAGAAAGGGGAGGAGAGTTAGGGAAAGAGGA
>NC_051425.1:1205854-1208354 GCF_015228065.2 Penaeus monodon | reverse complement strand
GGCCCCGCGACTCCCCCCCCCCCCACAAAAAAAAAAAAAAAAAAGGTAAGCTATATATACTAATCTTATTAGATGCGCACACGTACGCACTGGCCGCCAGGTGATGGACCTGCCTCTCTCTCTCTCTCTTCCTCTTTCTCTTCGTCTCTCTCTCTCTCTCTCTCTCTCTCTCTCTCTTCTCTCTCTCTCTTTCTCTCTCTCTCTCTCTCTCTTCTCTCCTTCTTTCTTCTCTCCCTCTCTCTTCTGTCTCTCTCTTCACTCTCTCCTCTCTCTCTCTCTTCTCTCTCTCTCCCTATCTCTTTCTTCTCTCTCTTCCTCCCTCCCTTCCTCTGACTCTTTTACTTATTTCAATATTCTCTTTCTCCTTTTTTATTGCTTGTTTCTGTCTCCCTCTTTGGCTTCTTCCAAACTGCATTCTCTCTCTCCCTTTCCTCTCCTTCCTCTTGCATTCCTTATATCTTCTTTTACTGCCTTCGTCCCCTTTCTTCTTGCAGCCAAAAGAAAGAGAGGAATAGAAAGAGAAAAGTGAGAGAGGAAAAGAAAGAGAGAGAGAGAGAGAGGGAACGAAAGAGAGAAGAGAATGAGAGAGGGAGAGAATGATAGAGGAAAAGGAGATGGAAAAGGAAAAAGAGAAGGGAGAGAGGAAAGAGAAAAGAGAAGAAGAGAGAGGAGAGGAAAAAGAGAAGAGGATAGAGAGGGAAGGAAAAAGAGGAGAAGAGAGAGGGAAGGAAAAAAAAGAGAAGAGAGAACGGAAGAGAAAGAGAGTGGAAGAAAGCGAGATCATGCACAGCGCCGCCACCCGGGGGAAAAGAGTCATGCACAAATTTGCCTCATCATGGCATGGGGCGTCATGATCATCAAACAACGTCTACAGAGGAACTCGAAAGAATAAATAAGATATAAAAAAAATAGAGAGAGAAAGAAAGAGGGAACAGAAGAGGAGAAGAAAAGGGAGTCTCCAACACAAACGTATTCACAAAAACGTTATCAATCAGAGTGTTTTCAGCAGTGTCTTTGTTCAGGATCAACTCAGGCCTGTCATGAGAGCGCCACTCCCTCGCCAGGGACGCAGGACGCCTAACGCACGGGCTCGCCAAGGCCCACATTCCCCCACGGGGCCAAGCAGCCCTTCGACCTTACCGTCCCGGCGGGTCTTAGCCTGGTCTTGCCCCCGCCCGCCGCCCCGTCCGACCTTTCGATAAACTAACCCATACTTTTCTTAACTTTTAGCCTGCCTCTCCCTCCGCCTCGCCGCCTCCAGAATAAGTCATTCCCGACCATACGCATTCGAAGGAGGTTCTGCCGACGTCTTTCTCCTTCTCCCCTGCTCCCCTTCTTCATCTTCGTCCTCTCTATTCATCTCCCAGGGATGCTGCGGGACGGCTGGGATGACGAGCTGGGATGGAGAGCGAATCGCAAGAGGTGAGGAAGGTGAACGAACGACTTTGAAGATCACATAACCTGTCCGACTTGTAACTCATCATAGTGTGTCTACCTTGTTACCGGCGGCGGCTTCGGACCCTCGGCCGCGACCTTGACTTGGGCTTCGTCCTTTACCCTCCCTTTGGACGAAACCCACCTATTTCACCCCTCCCTGACACACCTCACACTCTTCTGAGACGATGACACTCAAACCAAACTTTATAAAATCAAAACAAAAACCAAAAAAAAAACAAAATCAGCCTAATTCACTCGTCGACTCGCGAATCATCCCGGAACCGAAGTCCCCCTCCACGGCGTCGAACACGGAATTCTTCTTCACCTATCACGAGGGCCGATCCGTAGCCAAATATTAACTAGGGTATTCATATAGTAAATCAGTTTGAGTCGATATCCTTATGTGCATATAGTTTCCCGGCTTATTTATCGACTGGCAAATTAACCGGGGAGGGAAGCAGCGGGGTTTTGTAGAGCGCGGAGCTTAGGAGAAGGAAGAAAATGGAGAGAGAAAAAAAAGGCAAAAAGCTCTTGAATAATGTGCAAAAATAATGATTCTAAAGAGGCGGGGAGGGAGGGAGGAAGAAGGGAGGGGGGGGAATAATAGTAAAAATGCGCTTATGAATATTCAGTGGAAATAGGTATCCAGTAAATAATAAAGGGGCGGGCAGGCAAGACAATAAAAGCAGAAGAACAAGAAGGAAAAAAAAAAAAAAAAAAAATCGAAGAATACAGGTAAAAATTTCAAAATAGAAATTGAAAATGAAAAAAAGGAAGAAAATAAAAATATCTGAAAACGCAATGAAGCGAGAAAGAGAGAATAAACGGCGTAAAATTTGCCAATGAAAATGTAATGTATGTAAATGGCAGAAAACTTTCTTCAAAATACACAGTACCCGCCTCGCCATTTTGTTGCCGCCAAGAATATATCTGCAATTGCTCTGTTGCAAAAGAGAAACATCAGATATGGTGATAGTGATAATGAAATTGATAATTGTGGTAATAATAGCAATAATAACAACGAACAAGCGAAGTAGATGATAAAGACGATAGTAGTGATAAC
>NC_051425.1:1190854-1198354 GCF_015228065.2 Penaeus monodon | reverse complement strand
GAAGGTAGATAAAGGGAAAAAAAGGAAAAGCGAATAAGGAGATGAAAATATTCCGAGAGAGGGACCAAGGGAAAGAAATACAAAAGAGTAAGAATCATGAAACAAGAGAGAATGAAGAAAAATGTAACAAATGAAGAGGAAGAGGAGAAGAAAGAGAAGGATAAGGGAGATACGGAAGCAGGAGAAGGAGAAGGAGGAGGAAAATGAAAGGGAGAAGCAGAGGAAGAGGAGGAGGAGGAAGACGAGAGGGAAAAAAGAAAAGGAGAAAGATAGAAAGAGGGAGAAAAAAAAAATAAGCAAATCGAGAAACAAGGAGAAGAGACGCAGGAGGAGGAGGAGGAGGAGGAGCGAGGAGATGAAGGAAGGAGATGGGAGGAGGCAGGGAAGAGAGGAGGAGGAGGAAGGAGGAGGAAGGAGGAGGAGGAAAGAGGAGGAAGTGAGGAAGGAGGAGGAGGAGGGGGAGGAGGGGGGAGGAGGAGAGGATGAGGAAGAGGAGGAAGAGGAGGAGGAGGAGGAGGAGAAGGAGGAGGAGGGGGGAGGGGGGGAATGGACCGAGGAGGAACTGTGGGCGTGTCTCCTCATTGCATCGACGGTTGCACAAATTAGGACGACCTCAACACTGCAGGGGAGAAGCGCTTACCGGTCGTGGGGGGGGGGGGGGGGGGGAGGTGGAGGAGGAGGAGGAGGAGGAGGAGGAGGAGGAGGAGGGTGGTGGTGGTGGGGGAGGAGGAGGAGGAGGAGGAGGGGAAAAAGGAAGGGAAGGAGGAAGTGCTTCGGGTGGGGGCGTGGGGGTTGGGGTTGGGGGTGGGTGGGGGGTGATGCTCCTCGACATCTGAGCCGAGGAGATGAGAGTTGGAGGCTGGGCGAAAGGCCGACGCTCGCTCTCCTCTTCCGATTCCCTCTGCTCCCTTTTTTTTTTTTTTTATCTCTCTCTCAATTTCCTCTCTTCTGCTTTCGTTCTTTTGTTTTCTTATCCTCTCTTCTTTTCATTCTCGATTTTTATGCTATGTTATTATTTTTTTATTATCAGGATACACTTTTCATTAATGTTATGCTTCCGTGTCCTTGTTTTTCCATTATCAATTGCATTTCATTTGTTTTTTTGTTAATGCCATAATCCTTGCCCAGTTATCATCATTTATACAATTCTCATCAGTAGGCTTATATATATATATATATATATATATATATTATATATATAATATATAGTATATAAAATATAGTATATATATATATATATATATATATATTATATAATATATATATATATATATATATATATATATATATAATATATATTTTATATACTATATACATATATATAATATATATATATTATATAATATAATATATATAATATATATAAATATATATATATATATGTGGAAGGAAAACCCACAATACAAAATCAAGATTTATTTAAAATGAGGCTACAGTTTCGAAATCCACTGGAATCCATCCTCAGGTCTGAGCTTCAGGTCTGAGGATGGAATCCAGGTGGATTTCGGAACTTTAGTCTCATTTCCAATAAATCTAGCTTTTGTACTGTGGGTTTTTCTGCCATAGTATCAGCACGGAAGAGTGTTTTCCATTCATATATATATATATATATATATATATATTTATATATATTATATATTTTATAAAATATATATATATATAATATATAATATATATATATATATATATATTATATATATATATATATATATATATATATATATATATATATATATATATATATATGAAAGGCACAAAACCCTTCGATACACGGAACACCCGCCACTGATGTAAAGATTCCCTTCGATCTTTGTCTCTTCCTCTCCCGTTCTTGCTCTCCTTCCCCTCGTCCGTCGTCTCCCCCTCTCTGTCCTCATTTATTCACACGCTTTCTTCCTCCCTCGTCCTTTTATTTATTCACTGGTGGGTTTCTCCTTCCATGCCTTCTAGTTTATCACTTCCCCTCCTCTCATTCCCTCAGGTATATTCTCTCTCTCTCTCTTCTCTTTCTCTGTTCTCTGTCTCTTTGTGTGTGTTTGGACACTTTCTCCTCCCTTCTCTTCTTCCCTCCCCCCTTTCTCCTCTCCCTCTCCCCCTCTCTCTCTCTTCTTCTCCTACCATCCCTATCTCTCCTATCTCCCTCCCATCCCAACCCCTCCCCATCCCCCCTTGATCCTATCTATCCCTTCTTCCCTCTCGTCTACCCCCCTCCCCTCCCTCGCCCAACCCCCATCCCCCTCCCCACCCTCTCCACTCCCTTCTCTTCCCCCCCTTTCACCCTCCTCTTCGCTCTTTTCCCCTTCCCCTCCCCTCCCACCTCCCTCCCCCCTCCACCTTCCCTTTCCTATATCCCATCCGTCTCCCCACCTCCCCTTCTCCCCTTTCCCCTTCCCCTCCCCCCCCCCCCTTCCCCTTCCCCCATCCCCCTCCCCCCCCCCCTTTCCCCCCCTCCTTTCCCCCCTCCCCTCCCCCCCTCCCTCCCCCTCCCCCCTCCCTCCTCCCCCTCCCCCTCCCTCCCTCCTCCCCTTCCCCCCCCATCTCCCTCCCCTTCCCCTCTCCTTTCCCCCTTCCCCTCCCCCCCTTCCCTCCCCTCACCCCTTCCCTCCCCTCCCCCTCCCTCCCCCCCCCCCCCCCCCCCCTCCCCCTCCCCCCCCCCACAACAGCAGGCACCGCCGCGGCCCGAGATAAACCGAGCAAGGCAGAGCCGACCCGGGACTCTCTCTCTCTCTCTCTCTCTATGATGTATTAGAACTTCGACAACTCGTGAAGGGTGCATAGTAATGAGGAGGGAGAGTGTAAATAAGGGACGGGAGGGAGGGGGAAGGGAGGGGAGTGATGGGGAGGGAGGGGAAGGGAAGGGAGGGTCGTGGTGAGGAGTGGGGGGGAATAGGGGCGGGGAGGGGGATAATGGTGGGGAGGGGAAAGGGCGTGGTGGGGAGTGGGGGAGGGAGGGGAAGGGAAGGGAAGGGTCGTGGTGAGGAGTGGGGGAGGGAATAGGGGCGGGGAGGGGGATAATGGTGGGGAGGGGAAGGTCGTGGTGGGGATTGAGGGAGGGAGAAAAGGGAGGGGAGGGTCGTGGTGAGGAGGGAGAGTGTAAATAAGGGACGGGAGGGAGGGGGAAAGGGAGGGGAGTGGGGGGAGGGTAGGAGGGTCGTGGTGGGGAGTGGGGGAGGGTATAGGGGCGGGGAGGGGGATAAGCCTGGGGAGGGGAGGGTCGTGGTGGGGAGTGGAGAGGGAGGGGCGGGTCGTGGTGGGGAGTGGAAGGAGAGAGGGGCGGGTCGTGGTGGGGAGTGAGGGAGGGAGGGGAGGGTCGTGATGGGGAGTGAGGGAGAGAGGGGAGGGAGGGGAGGGTCGTGGTGGGGAGTGGGGGGAGAGAGAAGGTAATAGGGGCGGGGAGGGGAGGGTAGAGGGGGATAGGATTAGGGAGGGGAGGGTAGAGGGGGATTAGGGTTGGGGAGAAGAGAGGAGATAGGGATGGGGAGGGGGAGAAGAAGGGGAATAGGGGTGGGGAGGGGTGGAGGAAGGGGAATAGGGATGGGGAGGGGTGGAGGAAGGGAAAGGGGTGGGGGGGGTGGAGGAAGGGAAAATAGGGGTGGGGAGGGGGTGGAGGAAGGGGAATAGGGATGGGGAGGGGGTGGAGGAAGGGAAATAGGGGTGGGGAGGGGGTGGAGGAAGGGGAATAGGGATGGGAGGGGGGGAGGAAGGGAATAGGGGTGGGGAGGGGGTGGAGGAAGGGGATAGGGATGGGGAGGGGTGGAGGAAGGGGAATTGGGGAGGGGAGGAGGAAGGGAAATAGGGATGGGGAGGGGGTGGAGGAAGGGGAATAGGGGTGGGGAGGGGGTGGAGGAAGGGGAATAGGGGTGGGGAGGGGGTGGAGGAAGGGGAATAGGGGTGGGGAGGGGGTGGAGGAAGGGGAATAGGGGTGGGGAGGGGGAGAAGGAAGGGGAATAGGGATGGGGAGGGGGTGGAGGAAGGGGAATAGGGTTGGGGAGGGGGTGGAGGAAGGGGAATAGGGTTGGAGAGGGGGAGGAGGAAGGGGAATAGGGGTGGGGATGGGGAGAAGGAAGGGGAATAGGGGTGGGGAGGGGGTGGAGGAAGGGGAATAGGGGTGGGGAGGGGGTGGAGGAAGGGGAATAGGGGTGGGGAGGGGGTGGAGGAAGGGGAATAGGGTTGGGGAGGGGTTGGAGGAAGGGGCATAGTGTTGGGGATGGGGAGAAGGAAGGGGGATAGGGGTGGGGAGGGGGTGAAGGAAGGGGGATAGGGGTGGGGAGGGGGTGGAGGAAGGGGAATAGGGATGGGGAAGGGGTGGAGGACGGGGAATAGGGATGGGGAGGGGGTGGAGGAAGGGGAATAGGGGTGGGGAGGGGTGGAGGAAGGGGAATAGGGGTGGGGAGGGGGTGGAGGAAGGGGAATAGGGGTGGGGAGGGGGTGGAGGAAGGGGAATAGGGGTGGGAGGGGGAGAAGAAAGGGGAATAGGGGTGGGGAGGGGAGAAGGAAGGGGAATAGGGATGGGGGGGGGGTGGAGGAAGGGGAATAGGGATGGGGAGGGGGTGGAGGAAGGGGAATAGGGGTGGGGAGGGGGAGAAGGAAGGGGAATAGGGGTGGGGAGGGGGTGGAGGAAGGGGAATAGGGATGGGGAAGGGGTGGAGGAAGGGGAATAGGGTTGGGGAGGGGGAGAAGGAAGGGGATTAGGGGTGGAAGGGGGGAGAAGGGAGAGGGGGGAGGGGAGCGTAGTGTGGGGAGGGGATGGAAGGAGAATAGGGCAGAGTAAGCGGAGTTTTGAAAGGGGAAAGGAAAGAATGGGAGGGGGGAGGGGGATGGTGTGGAGGGAGGAGGAGAGGTGGAGTGAAGTAGAGGGGAGTGGAAGAGTGAAGTGGAGATGAGAGAGGAAAGGGCAGTGGAGTGAAGAAGAGGGGGAGGAGAGGGAGTTTTGGGGGCAAGTGATTCGTTATGTGGAGTGGGAGGGAGTGGGAAGGAGTAGGTCGTGAGTGGGAGGGAGTGGGAAGGAGTGGGTCGTGAGTGGGAGGGAGTGGGAAGGAGTGGGTCGTGAGTGGGAGGGAATGGGAAGGAGTGGGAGGGAGTGGGAAGGAATGGGAGGGAGAGGGAGGGAGTGGGAAGGAGTGGGAGGGAGTGGGAGGGAGTGGGTCGTGAGAGGGAGGGAGTGGGAAGGAGTGGGAGGGAGTGGGAGGGAGTGGGTCGTGAGTGGGAGGGAGTGGGAGGGAGTGGTAAGGAGTGGGAGGGAGTGGGAGGGAGTGGGAGGGAGTGGGAGGGAGTGGTTCGTGAGTGGGAGGGAGTGGGAGGGAGTGGTAAGGAGTGGGAGGGAGTGAGAGGGAGTGGGTCGTGAGTGGGAGGGAGTGGTAAGGAGTGGGAGGGAGTGGGAGGGAGTGGTAAGGAGTGGGAGGGAGTGAGAGGGAGTGGGTCGTGAGTGGGAGGGAGTGGTAAGGAGTGGGAGGGAGTGGGAGGGAGTGGTAAGGAGGGGGAGGGAGTGGGAGGGAGTGGTAAGGAGTGGGAGGGAGTGGGAGGGAGTGGGAAGGAGTGGTAAGGAGTGGGAGGGAGTGGGAGGGAGTGGGAGGGAGTGGGAAGGAGTGGGAGGGAGTGGGAGGGAGTGGGAGGGAGTGGTAAGGAGTGGTAAGGAGTGGGAGGGAGTGGGAAGGAGTGGGAGGGAGTGGGAAGGAGTGGGAGGGAGTGGGAGGGAGTGGGAAGGAGTGGGAGGGAGTGGGAGGGAGTGGGAAGGAGTGGGAGGGAGTGGGAGGGAGTGGGAAGGAGTGGGAGGGAGTGGGAGGGAGTGGGTCGTGAGTGCGAGGGGGAAGTGGATAGTGGTATGAAGTCGGACGGAAGGCAGATGATAAGCCGCGTGGATAGGAGGAGGGGTGAGGAGAGGGGGGGTAGGGGAGGGAGGGAGAGGAGGGGTGGGAATCGAGAGAGAGGAGGGAAGGGACGATAGGAGGGAATAAAACAAGGGATAGGTAGGTATGAGGAGGAGGAGGCGGGGAAGGAAGATTGGGAGGAGGGGGGGGGGGAGGAGAGAGAAGAACAGAAGGAGGGATAGACGAGTGCCAAAGGGGGAGAGGGGGGGGGGTGTTAATCAGTTATATTTACAAGATGACAAAGGGCGCTGTGGTATGTAGCAACGACGGTAATAACATTATCTATAATTCAAAACAAAACAAAATAATAATAATAATAATAATAATAATAATAATAGTAATAATAATAATAAAAATAATAAAATTAATAATAATGATAATGATAATAATAATGATAATGATAATGATAATGATAATGATGATGATGATGATGATGATGATGATAGTAATAAAAAATAATAATAATAATAATAATAATAATAATAATAATAATGATAATAATAATAATAATAATAATAATAATAATAATAACAGTAGTGGATATAATACTCATCACCACTATCATCATAAACAGAACAATTATATTCATTATATCCATTATATTTCCGCATCCAGGATAACACGAACGCCCATGAAATCTGAAACGAGAATAAACTAATGATACGAACGATCAAAAATGCATTTTGATAATAGTTTCATTAGATTATATAATATTTACACGCCGCGTTTCCCGGTAAACCTGAAGCCTCTTGCTATTGTACAACTGCCTATGCTATTGTCCGTGTTAATTCAATGAAATGATTACTGTGGGGAAAAATGCTTTACAATATCATTATCATTTCGTCCTGATGTTGTTCTTGTACTTAAGTGCATAGGGATATACTCTCATGGACATAGATACGTACATACAGAAACGCATACGCACACAGAACTTGTCCACAACACATACACAGACTCAGGAACGTACTCGGAAACATGTGTAAAGAGACACAAACACACAAATATGTTTACACACAAACACAAACATCCTCACAAACAAAAACAAACACATACAACCATCCTTAGACAAACACACAAACATCCTCACAAACAAAAACAAACACACACAACCATTCTTACACACAAGACACAAACAACCAACCATTTGAGGGACAAACGCACAACCTTCCTTAAGCACAAACACCCTTAAAAAAAAACCTCCTTAGACAAACACAAACACACACAACCATCCTGAGACACAAACACACACAGTCATTCTTTTACACAAACACAAATATTCAAAACCATTCCCAGACTCGAACAAACAGCCTTCCTTATACACAAACACAAACAGACAATCCGGCCCCCACACACGCACAAAGCAACACCCACTCTGCATTGCATTTACAATCTTGCAATAAACTAAAGCAATAAATCTTTTCACAATAATCCACTTGGGGCAACGAGGAAGAAGAACAAAGTTATAAATCAACAGGACCGAATATATATACAAAAAAAAAAGAGAAAAAAAACACTGTAATAAACTTCAGCATCGGAATTATCCATGATAATACCTTTGCAATTATTTCTGCAACGATAAATCTCATGGCAATGCAAATCAAAGTGTAATTAGCGATAAAGACAAGGGTTAAAG
>NC_051425.1:1145854-1158354 GCF_015228065.2 Penaeus monodon | reverse complement strand
TCTCTCTCTCTCTCTCTCTCTCTCTCTCTCTCTCTCTCTCTCTCTCTCTCTCTCTCTCTCTCTTCTCTCTTCTCTGTCTGTCTGTCTGTCTTCTCTCTCTCTCTCTCTCTCTCTCTCTCTCTCTCTCTCTCTCTCTCTCTCTCTCTCTCTCTCTCTCTCTCTCTCTCTCTCTCTGTCGGCCTCTGAACATTATTGTTACAAACCTAACAATGCATTTTTCCATGCAAAACTTCACAAAGTTCGTTCAGTAACAAATAAGCCAGTTATGTAAATATATTTCATACACCAAATGATACTTTGAAACCGAGATCATCACGCTTCACATTTTCTCCGAACAATTCGTGAGTTCAAAAGCGTGATTCTGTTACGTTAGCGACCACAGAAACGCTTCACGAAACCGTTAGATTCCGTTAAGCCGGCGAACGGGGCAAGAGGCGGAAGCTGTGAATAAAACTATCGCTGATACAAGAATTAAAACCGAATGTTGACTGAAGCAGGAATTTGCGTGCCAGTGACTGGAGCTGAAATGAAGTGAGTGACGGAGGGAGGAAGAGGGGTTGGGTGGGGTGGGGGGTGGGGAGCAGTCAGTCAGTCAGTGTGCAGTCACAGGTTAAGTTAACCGAGAGGGGAGGGGGATGATCCCTTTCCGACAATTTTGAATTTCCCGCGCGGTGTCAATGGTTCTCTGACGTGGACCCTCCCCCCCCCTCCTATTTTCCTTTTTGCATCTTCTCTCTCTCTCTCTCTATCTATCTATCTATCTCTTTCTTTCTTTTTTTGGGGGATGGATGCGGTTTCACGGGTGTCAGGCATGATTACACTACCGACACCCTCGTTAGGGATAAACACCCTTTAAAGCTAAGTGTATTATAGTGTGGATAAGTGTGTTTTTGTCATCCATCAAGAGGTCGAAATTACAGCCGTTATCCTGCCCCGTCATCCTGCCATCGAACTGACCTTTTAACCCTTGTAAAATGGATAAGAAAAAAATAATTTGCGGCAACTCCGGAGACAGACAGAAAAAAAAGAAAAAGAAAAAAAGAAAATCGCGATTTTTTTTTTTTTGTTTTGTTTTTGTCTTTGTTCTTTGTTGACTTTGTAATTCACACGCCTCTATGCGCTCATTTGAATGTGATTTTGTCAACTATATAAATGAAAAAAAAAATCCACATTTGGTCAGCATTTGGCCAGATGACAAATATATTTATACTGGGAAATGAATAGAGGTTGATTTGCATGCAGATCGGACTATGAACAAACATAATAAATGCATTCACTATACTCACATCAGTTAACAGGCATTACGGAAAAGTATATATATAATATGTATATATATATATATATATATATATATATATATGTGTGTGTGTGTGTGTGTGTGTGTGTGTGTGTGTGTGTGTGTGTGTGTGTGTGTGTGTGTGTGTGTGTGTCAGTTACACTTTCCTAAACACGCTCACAATCAAACAAACAAACACAAACAAGCAGATAAACAAACACAATCACACAAATATGTAATTATTACCCCCCCTCTCCCCTCCCCCCACCTTCCAACATATAAACCAAAGTAGAAAGAAAAATAAGTAAATCACAGACAAACACAAACAAACAGCTGCAAACAAACACACAGACACAAGTCCCAACACCCTCACCCCCCTTCCCCCCTTCCTGGACCCCCCCTACCCACCCCCCTTACATACACACGCACTAAACAAACAAAGACAAACACCCCAAAACAAGGAAACAACCCCTTTACACCCCCCACTTATAAACAAGGCAAACAAGGTAACAACCTCTTTTCATCCCCCCCCCCACATAAACAAGGCAGATAACCCAAGCAAGGAAACAACCCCACACATAAACAAGGCAAACAAGGTAACAACCTCTTTTCATCCCCCCCCCCCCACATAAACAAGGCAGATAACCCAAGCGGGAACAAGGTTAAGAAAAAAGAGAGAAAAGAAGCAGAACCGACACAGAACAGCAAGGAAACAGCAGACGACAGCAGACAGCAAGAAAGCAGAACAGCAGAGGAAACAGCAGAGCGACAGCAGGACAGCAGAGCGACAGCAGAACAGCAGAGGAAGAAGCAGAACAGCAGAGGAAACAGCAGAGCGACAGCAGGACAGCAGAGCGACAGCAGAACAGCAGAGGAAGAAGCAGAGCAGCAGAGGAAACAGCAGAGCGACAGCAGGACAGCAGAGCGACAGCAGGACAGCAGAGGCACAATGACAGCGGAGATGAAACAGAAAACGGGGGACAAGAGACGGCCTTACGCACGCACGCACGCACACGGACAAACAACAGAAGAAATTTTTGTCTCTCGTATAATTCGGCCAGGCGCTTCCCCAAGGCCAGGCGCTTCCCCAAGGCCAGGCGCTTCCCCAAGGCCAGACGCTTCCCCAAGGCCAGGCGCTTCCCCAAGGCCAGGCGCTTCCCCAAGGCCAGGCGCTTCCCCAAGGCCAGGCGCTTCCCCAAGGCCAGGCGCTTCCCCAAGGCCAGGCGCTTCCCCAAGGCCAGGCGCTTCCCCAAGGCCAGGCGCTTCCCCAAGGCCAGACGCTTCCCCAAGGCCAGGCGCTTCCAAAAGGCCAGGCGCTTCCCCAAGGCCAGGCGCTAGGGTTCCCCAAGGCAAGGCGCTTCCCCAAGGCCAGGCGCTTCCCCAAGGCCAGGCGCTTCCCCAAGGCCAGACGCTTCCCCAAGGCCAGGCGCTTCCCCAAGGCAAGGCGCTTCCCCAAGGCCAGGCGCTTCCCCAAGGCCAGGCGCTTCCCCAAGGCCAGGCGCTTCCCCAAGGCCAGGCGCTTCCCCAAGGCCAGGCGCTTCCCCAAGGCCAGGCGCTTCCCCAAGGCCAGGCGCTTCCCCAAGGCAAGGCGCTTCCCCAAGGCCAGGCGCTTCCCCAAGGCCAGGCGCTTCCCCAAGGCCAGGCGCTTCCCCAAGGCCAGAAGGAAAGGATATAACTCACCGAGGAAATTGAATTATACGAAACCTCTTGCGGCGGCGAGACGAACTTGAAGGATTTCAGTTATAAAAGGGAAGGAACAAAAAAAAAAAAAAAAAAAAAAAAAAAAAAAAAAGAAAAAAAAAAGTTATAAAAGGGAAGGAGCAAAAAAAAAAAAAGAAAAAAAAAGAAAAAAAAAAAATGAAAATGAAAAAAAAAGGTAATGGTTGACGTGAATCAACGGATCTGCATCTGTCTCGCTTTGGGGGAGGAGGGAGGGAGGGAGGGAGGGAGGGGCAGGCGTAAAGGTGGGTTGGGGAGGGAGGGCAGGAGTAAGGGGGGTTGGGGAGGGAGAGGGAGGAGGGAGGGAGGGCAGGGGTAAGGGGGGTTGGGGAGGGAGAAGGAGGGAGGAGAAAGGGGATGCGACCGTGGGGGGGTAGGGAAGGAGAGGGGGATGGAGAGAGGGATGGGGAAGGGAGAGAGGGAGGGGGAGGTTGGAAAGAGGGAGAGAGGGAGGAGGAGAGGGATGAGAATGAAGGACTGGGGAGAGGGATGGGGAGGGGAGGAGAGGGGGGGAAGCGCTGGGGAGAAGGAAAGGAGAGGGAGTTGGAGAAAGGGATGGGGAAGGAGTGGGGGAGGGAAGGAGGAGGAGATCGTCTGCTTGAAGGGGGAAGGGAGGAGGATGAAAGGGAGAAAGGAGTGTTAAAAAGGTGAAAGAGAAATGGGAAAGGGATGGGAAGTGGATGAGGGGGAGAAGGAAGAAAAGGAGGAGGGAGAGGGAAAGAAGAGGAGGAGGAGAAGGGGGAGGAGGAGAAGGAGGAGGGAGAGGAAGAAGAGGAGGATGAGAAGAAGAAGAAGAAGAAGAAGGGGGGAGGAGGAGGAAGAGGGAGAAGAGGAGGAGGGGGGAGAAGGAGAAGAGAAGGAGGAGAAAGGTGGAGGAGGAGAAGAGAACAGAGAGGGAAAGCAGGAAGAGGAAAGGCTAATGAAAGAGAAGTATGGAAGGCGAGGAAGTGAAAAAGAGGAAGAGAAAAGGTGGGGGAATAAAAAGAGGATGAAGAGAAGGAGAGAGAGAGCAAAGAAGAGGAAGAATAAGAACCAGCAAGGAGAAAAATGAAAGACAGGAGGAGACGAAAGAGAAGGATCAACGCAGTAGAAAAGACGAAAGAGGAAGCACAAAAAAACGAACGATAAAAGAGATAAAAGAGAAGGACCAGAGGAATAAAGAAGAGAGGATTAGAAAAAAAAGAAAAGGAGCCACAGACACGCAGGATTACGGAATATGAGGAGAAAACAGCAGAGAAACAGCAGGGTAGCAGAACAGCATATGCAGTAGAAGCTGTTTATTCTATTACTGAGAGAGGGACACAGAGAGAGAAAGAGAGAGGGAGGAAAAACAGAAATTGAGGGACAGAGAGAGAGAGAGAGAGAGAGAGAGAGAGAGAGAGAGAGAGAGAGAGAGAACGAAAAGAGAGAGAGAGAGAGAGAGGGGAGGGGAGAGAGAGAGGGGAGAGAAGAAGAAAGAAGAGAAGAGAAGACAGAGAAGAGAGAAGAAAGAGAGAGAGAAAGGAAGAGAAGAGAAGAGAGAGAGAGAATGAAGAGGAGAAGAGAGAGAAGAAGAGAGAAAAGAGGAGATGGGGGAGAGAGAGAGAGAAGAGAGAGAGAGAGAGAAGAGAGGAGAGAAAGAGGAGAGAGAAAGAGGAGAAAGAGAAGAGAGAGAGAAGGAAAGAGAGAGAAGAGGAGAAGAGAGAGAAAAAGAGGAGAGAAGAGAGAGAAAGAGAGAAGAGGAGAGAGAGAGAGAGAGAGAAACAGAAGAGAGAGAAAGAGAGAAAGAAAGAGAGAGAGAAAGAGAGAAAGAGAGAGAAGAGAGAGAGAGAGAGAGAGAGAGAGAGAGAGAGAGAGAGACTGGAGGAGTACGAGAGACAGAGAGAGAAAGAGGAAGCGGAAGAGGAGGCCAAATAAGAAAATAAATGAAGCAGAGGAGAACATGACTACAATCTTGCATTAAGATGAAAGGAGGAAGGAGACAAAATGCAATAAAGGAAACAGATATAGAAAAAAAAGATGATAACAGAGGAGATAATGAACCTAAGAAAGTAGAGACATAAATAGAGACATAGAGGAGATACAGATAAAAGACAGAGACATAGAGAGATACAGATAAAGAAAGAGAAATATAGACACAGATAAAAGAAAAGAGAAATGTTGATAATAAAAAAATAGAGAAATGTAGATATAGATAAAAATAGAGAAATATAAATACAGATAAAAGATAGAGAAATGAAGATACAGATAAAAAGAAAGAGAACTGAAGATACAATAAAAGAAAGAGAAATATAGATACAATAAAAGAAATAAAGAAATGAATATACAAAAAAGAAATATAAATATAAATACAGATAAAGATATGATAGCAAATGATAACAAAACACCCATTGAGATCTAAGTACACGATACTGTTATTCAATAATTATTATTATTTTTTTTTTCGTTAAATTATATTCTAAGGAAAATGTAACGTGGTTATACTATCGTTGATTTCGCTCTGGGGCAAGAAAATGTAATGACAGATAGACACAAATATCAAGAGTTATTTGTTTATTTCATTGATATCAATATTGCAATTAAGAATCACTAGAAAAAATGGGAAAACAAAATGTTCAATAAAAAGAAAATGAAGGTGATGTTATAGAAGATAGAAAGAAGGGGATAGAGAGAGGCAGATAGATGAGAGGGGGGGGGGGAGAGGGAGAGATAGAAAAGAGAAGAGAGAGAGAGAGAGAGAGAGAGAGAGAGAGAGAGAGAGAGAGAGAGAGACAGACAGGCAGACAAACAGCCAGAGACAGAGAAAGAGACAGAAGGAAAGAGAGACAGAGAGAAAGAGATTAAGTGGAAAAAAGACAGAGAAAGAGAGAGAGAGGAATTAATAGATAAACATATATATATCTAAACTATATATATATATATATATATATATATATATATATATATATATATATATATATATATATATATATAATATATATATATATATATATTTAAACACATAAATAAATAAATAAATCTATCCATCTATCTATCTATTTATCTGTCTGTCTGTCTATCTATCTATCTATCTATCTATCTATCTATCTATCTATCTATCTATCTATCTATATATCTATCTATCTATCTATCTATCTATCTATCTATCTATATATATACATACATACATACATATATATATATATATATATATAATATATATATATATATATATATATATATATATATATATATATATATATATATACATATATATATATGTATGTATGTGTATATGTTTACATACACACACACACACTAACCGCGATTTGCCACAATTATTACGACCTTAGTTATTGATAACCAAGATGTTCCTCACATCTCTGCTTTCCTGCTTTTACTAAAACGAATTCCCTCTTTCCTTTGCCACGAAACTTCAGTCGTTAAATCCATCTAACTGACTGACAGAAACGAAAGCTTTATCATATAGATGTAATCCTGATTAAAGTGGAATAATGTTAATCCGTTTCGCATTGCAGGTTTCCAGTTGACTTAAAGATAGGGATTTCTTCTGTATTGCAATTCTCAACGGAGGTGATTAATTATTAATGATTAATAAATGTTGGCAATGAAATCTCAGTTTAATATCCTTTGCAGAGAAATTCTTGCAGTATTGCTCCATGATGGAAATGAATATGAAGATTGCATCGTTGCTGAATAACAGCTGTGACATAAACAACAATAGAAATAATAATAATGAAACAAATGAAATAAAACAAATAATAAAAACAACAGTAATAATAAAACAACAACAATAATGGTAATGTATAAGAAAAATAAGAAAGGAAAGAATGAAGAAGAATAAAAAGAAGAATGAGAAGAAGTATAAGGTGAAGGAAAATGAAAGAAGTAGATGAAGAGAGAAAAAGGGAAGAATAAAGAGAAGAAGAAGAAGAAGAAGACAGAATAATAGAAGAAGAAGAAGAAAAAAAAATAAATAGAGTAAATAAAAAAATTTAAAGAAGTAGAATAAAGAAAATGCAAACTAGATAAATGAAAAATAAATAAATAAGAAGAAGAATATCAAGTAAAATAAACAAATAAATGAATAAAACTAATAAGAATAAAGAAAATGCGAAACAAGAGAAAAATAATAAAAATAAGAATATCGAACAAAAAAAAAAAATAAAGATGAAAATTAACAAAATGAAAAAAAAGGATATCAACAATAAATGAATAAATAAATAAATAAATAAATAAATAAAAGTAAAAATGAAATAACCTTCTTATAAATAAATGAACAAATAAGAAAAAAAAGAAAGAAAAAAAAAGAAAATAATAAAGTTATGATCTAAGATAAAAAAAAAAGAAAAAATTTCAAAATATAATCTCAGAAAAAAAGAAAAAAAGAAAAAAAAAATTATCATTAACAAACATATAAAATAAATAAATAATAATTCTATTATAATAGATTATTGAAATAACAAAAAAAGAAGATTTAGATAAATAACTTATTCTGAAAAAAAAGAAAAAAAAGAAAGAAAGATTGCTTATCGACCTTGCAAATCTTGTAAATCTCGAGAGAGTTAATCGGAAAAATTATCATTATCACTTTTTCTATTTCTATTATTATCATTGTTATTGATGCTGTTGTTGTTATTATCTTTATTCTGAATATTATAATTGCTATCACTGCATTATTATTGTAATTATTATCATTATTATCATCACTATTACCAGTAAGGCTATATGTTTCATCGTTATTATTATTGTTATTATTATTATCATTTTTACTGTTATCGTTATTATTATTTTCAATATTATCATCATTTTGCCTACTCGGAATCTTTCTTTTCTTTGTTCCTTTCTTCTTTCTTTCTTCTCCCTCCTCTCCTCTTCCTCTCTCTCTCTCTCTCTCTCCTTTCTTCTCTCTCTCTCTCCCTCTCTCTTCCTCCTCTCCTCTCCTCTCCTCTCTCTCTCTCTCCCTCTTTCTCCCCCCTCCTCTCCCTCCTCCTCTCCCTCTTCCCTCTCCTCTCTCTTTCCTCTCCCCTCTCTCTTTCTTCTCCTCTCCCTCTTCTCTCTCTCTCTCTCTCTCTCCTCCCTTCTCTCTCTCTCTCTCTCTCTCTCTTCTCTCTCCTCCTCTCCTCTCTCTCTCTCTCTCTCTCTCTCTCTCTCTCTCCTCTCCCTCTCCCTCCCCTCCCTCCCTCCCTCCCTCCCTGCGTCTCATTTTCTCTATCACAACAACCAAGCAAAAACACTCGCAAACACACACGCACGCTTGCAAACACAAAATCACGCGCACTCAGATAGCGTGTCGTTAGGAGCGAGATGTATCGCTTAATAAATCGAGCGAAAAGCAAGAGAACTGTTATTTCCCTTAAAAATGATGGTTTCATGCCTTTGCAACGTGTCTGCAGAGATGAAGGGAGGGAGGGAGGGGGATGGGGTGGGGGTGGAGGGGAGGGAGAGGGTTAAGGGGAAGGGAGGGAGGGAGGGGGATGGGGAGGGGAGGTGGAGGGGAGGGAGAGGGTTGAGGGGAAGGGAGGGAGGGAGGGGGATGGGGAGGAGGTGGAGGGGTGGAGGGGAGGGAGAGGGTTGAGGGGAAGGGAGGGAGGGAGGGGGATGGGGAGGAGGTGGAGGGGTGGAGGGGAGGGAGAGGGTTGAGGGGAAGTGAGGGAGAGGGTTGAGGGATGGGGAAAGGGGGCGTGGAGGGAGTGAAAGAGGAAGAGGAAGGGGGTGAAGGGAATAAGGGAGGGAAGGAGAGAGACAGCAGACTTAGTGGTAACCCTTTTACACATGTATTTTATTTCATATTATTCGCTCTACCTCATTCATCATTATCTTCATCATTACCTCTTCCTCAGCCGCGTCTCTCAGTGCCATCAAAAAGAAACTTTTCCCACTGAGACAGCGCTGACACCAAAGGCTTGACGGATGGTGCCAAATTCGGTGCCAGCGCAGCGCCCTCAGCAGGTGACATGCATAGGGCGGCCCTTGTACTGTCCGCCGGCGTCCTCGTGCTCTGATTAATGGTGCCAGGGCGGTGCCAGCGTCCTTTTGGGAGAAGGATGAGGGACACGAGGCAGGAAAAAAGGTTGGGCGCTGGAGAGAAATGTGTAACTTCACACACACACACACACATATACATACATACATACATATACATACATACATACATACATACATACATATATATATATATATATATATATATATATATATATATATATATATATATATATATATATATATAATGTGTGTGTGTGTGTGTGTGTGTGTGTGTGTGTGTGAGTGTGTGTGTGTATGTGTGCATATATGTAATGATAATAATAGGAATAATAATAGTAATAATATAATATAAATAAAAAAAATAATATAATCATAAATAAACGATGATAATGATAATATAGTATAATAATATATAAATATAATAATAATATTGATGATAATAATAACAATTATAATAATAATAATAATAATAATAATTGATGATAATCATACCAACAACAACAACAACAACATCAATAATAATAAAATTAATTACATGGACAATGATCATAGAAATTATGATGACAAGAATAGGTTGATGGTAAAGGGAATGTATGCTTTAATATATGTTTGTGAATATAAATGATACTTCTAAACTGCACTTATACGTTATGTAAAGACAATCTCTTCTTTTAACGGTAGGTTCATGTCTGAGCCGCCGTGGCCACAGCATGATACTTAATTGTAGTTTTCATGTTGTGATGCTCTTGGAGTGAGTACGTGGTAGGGTCCTCAGTTCCTTTCCACGGAGAGTGCCGGTGGTACCTTTTAGTAATCTTCCTCTATTTTATCGGGCTTGGGACCCAGATTGGCGGGCTTGGCCACCCATGCTAGGTAGGCAATAAAGGGTGAAGTTCCTTGCCCAAGGAACAACGCAGCGGTCGTGACTCGAACCCTCGAACTCAATTGCCGTGTGACATGTTGAGCCCGAGCTCTAACCCTCGGTCCCCGCGGGCCTTGCGATAGGGGCTTCCATATTTTTTCTTACAATTTGACGGGGGTTTGCCATTGCCTGCCCGGGTTTTTTATCAGTCCCCATCTCTATTACCCGGACTGCTTGAGGTGGCTTGGCCACCCAGGGTAGGCGGGCAATCGAGGTAAGTTCCTTGCCCAGGGAAAACAACCGCCGGCCGGGGGACTCGAACCCCGAACTCGATTCCGTCGTAAAGTTTTTGAGTCCGACGCTCTAACCTTGGGCCACCCGGCCCCATAAAAGACAATAGGAAAAATAAAACTACAGAACAAAAATAAGAAATGAATTGCCCATATGTATGTACAAAGAATTAGAGAGAACGCTTAAATAGCTTTTGAATAATTAATAATCTAGTAATTAACGGTCCCCCTCATCTGGCATATCACACCATACATTACAACCTGAAATTTACTCATGCCACTCAAATTGTATTACCAACCCCTCTTCTCTAACAAAAAACGTTACAGATACTTTGCACACACTAAAACCCCCCTTATCTACAACACTTTTCCCACCTATAACGGTATGTACTAACTACCAACACTAATGTGTATGTCCATTGCTTGCCCTGTTTATTCATCTCTTCCTGGTAAGCTAGACATGCTAATTAAGTACTGCCTTTCCCCTGTCCACAAGTTATGCATTACTGTGACATTTTTTTTTTTTCATACCGTTTCATTAATACATGATTAAAAACTATCCTTGGCCCCCCTGTACTGTATGATTACATGGTAGTCTGCATTACACCCTAAGCTCACCATTCACCATACGCTTGTAGGGCCCTTCTCTCAGGCTGCGTGTGTGTGTGTGTGTGTGTGTGTGTGTTGGTGTGTTTGTGTGTGTTTTGTGTGCGTTGTTGGTGTTGTTGTGTGTGATGTGTGGGTGTGTTGTGTTGTGTGTGTGTGTGTGTTGTGTGTGTGTGTTTTTGTGTGTTTTGCGTGTGTATATGTGTTTGTGGTATTGACTTATTTTTTTGTTGCTGTGTGTAAGTTTTTTATTGCTTGTGGGTATATTTGTGTTATTAGTGTACATTTATGTGTGTTTGGCTATATATGTGTTGAAATGTAGGTACTGTATTGTTTTGTGTGTAGGTGGTGTGTGTATACTAAATATGCACTGCCTTTGTCCGGGAACTTTAATCCCCGCCACGAGCTCACAATCCTACTATTGAAAAACGTTTTGTCGAGAAAAGTTTGGGTAGCGCTGTTCTCATGGACCCTAGTGTGGGGGGGGGGGGGGGGGAGGGAAAGAGGGGGGGGGGGGGGGGGGGGAGGGGAGGGAGGGGGGGAGGGGGAAAGGGGGGAGTAGAGGGGGGAGGAAAGGGGGGGAGGAGGGGGGTGGGGAGGGAGGAGAGGAGGGGAGGGGAGGAGGGGAAGTGAAGAGGGGAGAAGGAGAGGGGAAGAGAGGGAAGGAGGAGAGGAGGGGAAGAGAGGGAGGAGGAAGAGAGATGAAATGAGAAGGGGAAATAGAGGGTAGGAGAAGTAGGAAAAGAGGTGGAAGATGGAGATGAGTGATGGGAGGAAAGGAAAAAAAAGGGTAAAAAAAGATAGGAAAGGATAGGGGGGAGGATCAAGAATTTGAAAAAAAGGAGGGAGGAGAACAAGCAGGGGGATAAAGGGGAAAATAAAAGGGGAGAAGGGGGGTAGAGGAGGGGGGGGAGGAGAAAATCGAGAAGGGAAGATAAGGAAAGGGAGAAGGGGAAATGAGGGAGAAAAATAAAGAACTGGAGTTGGGTGAAAGGGGAGTGGAATAGAGAGAATCAAAGAGAGGGGCGGGGGGGGGGGAAGAAGAGAAGAGAAAAGGAGAATCAAGAAGAGGAGGAAGAGGAAGGGGGGAGAGGAGGAGAAGAGAAGAGGAGAAGAGGAGAAGAAAAGGGAAGGGGGTAAGGGGGGGAGGAGGGGAGAAAGGGAAGAGAAGACCGAAAAGAAGAAGAAAAAAGAAAAAGAGAGAGGCAGGGGGGATGGAGAAGAAAAGAGAAGAAGAGAAGAACATCGAAAAACGAAAGAAGAGGAGGAGGAAGAGGAATAGAGAATAACAAAAAACAGAAGAAAATCGAAGAAAGAAAGAAAGAAGAGATAGGAAGAGCGGAAGGGAAGAGGAAAAGGGAGAAAGAACAGGCAAAAAAAGAAAAGAAGGGGGGGGAAAAAATTTTTTTAAGGGGGGGGGGGAAGGGGGGACGGTGTCGGCATTAACAAGGGAATCTTGAGGTAAGTTTTTCATCTTTATCTCGCAAAATAACTTTTCTTTCAAAAATTTTGACCGAAAAGTAAGATGCCGAGGAAAAACCTGGGGGCCGAAGGTAATTTCGCGTTTGTTTACAGGGTCGAGGCGAGAGAGAGTGAGAGAGAGAGAGAAGGGGAAAAAGGAGGAAAGGAGAGAGAGAGAGAGAGAGAGAGAGGAGGAGGAAGAGGAGGGGAGAGAGAAAGGAGAGAGAGGAGGAGGGAGAAGAGAGGAAGAGAGAGAGAGAAGAGAAGGGAAAGAGAGGAAGGGAAGAAGGGGGAGAGAAAGAGAAGAGAAGAAGAGAGA
>NC_051425.1:1128627-1143627 GCF_015228065.2 Penaeus monodon | reverse complement strand
AAAAGAGTAAAAAGAAGATAAAGAAGAGAATGAGAAGGAGGAGGAGAAGGAAGAAGAGGGAGAAGGAGCAAGAAGATAACGAGAAGGAGGAAGAGGAAAAGGAAGAAAAGGGACAAGAAGATAACGAGAAGAAAGTGGAGGTGAAAGACGGAAAAGAACAAGAAGATAACGAGGAGGAGGAGGAAGAGGAAGAGGAGGAGGAGGAGGAGGAGGAGAGGAGGAGGAGGAAGAGGAGGAGGAGAAGGAGAGGAGGAGGAGAGGAGAGGAGGAGGAGGAAGAAGAAGAAGAAGAAGATAACGAGGAGGAGGAGGAGGAGGAAGAAGAAGATAACGAGGAGGAGGAGGAGGAAGAAGAAGAAAGAAGGAAGACGAGGAGGAGGAGGAGGAAGAAGAAGATAACGAGGAGGAGGAGGAGGAAGAAGAAGAAGATAACGAGGAGGAGGAGGAGGAGGAAGAAGAAGAAGAAGATAACGAGGAGGAGGAGGAGGAGGAAGAAGAAGAAGAAGATAACGAGGAGGAGGAGGAGGAGGAGAAAAAAGAAGATAACGAGGAGGAGGAGGAGGAGGAAGAAGAAGAAGATAACGAGGAGGAGGAGGAGAAAGAAGGAGAAGAAGATAACGAGGAAGAGGAGGAGGAGGAAGGAGAAGAAGATAACGAGGAGGAGGAGGAGGAGGAGGAAGAGGAAGATAACGAGGAGGAGGAGGAGGAGGAAGAAGAAGATAACGAGGAGGAGGAGAGGAGGAGGAGGATGGCCAAAGGGAGGGCGAGGCCGGGCGGGCGAGGGATCTCAGTTGCTCAAATGACTATGATGAAAAACACGTCCGTCAAATCCTATTTCTGATGTGTTTTGTGGCAGCTGGGCAGAGGATTCTTTACTTTACTCCTTTTCTTTCTATTCTTCTTCTTCCCTAATTTAGTTGCACTCTTTTTGTGCGCTGTTTTTTTTTTTTTTTTTTTTTTTTTTTACGTGTGTGTTTTCTTCTTTTGTTTGTATTCCTTTCTTTCTTATTTCTTTTTTATTTATTTCTCTCTTCCTTCTGTCCTTCTTTCTTTCTTTCTTCTCTTGCTCTTCCTCTTCCTCCTCCTCTTTCTCTTCCTCTTCTTCTTCTTCTTCCTCCTCCTCCTCCCTCTCATCCTACCTCCCCTTCCTCCCCCTCTACCTCCTAACCACTCCTCCTCCCCCTTCCTCCTCCTCCTTCACCCCTCTCCTTTCCCCTCCCTCCTCTCCCTCCTTTCCCCTCCCTCCCCCTTCCACCTCCCTCTACCCCCTTCCCCTTCCTAATCCTCCTACAACTCCCCCTTCCCCTTTCCCCTTCCTCCTCCTCCCTCTCCCCCCCTCCTCTCCCTCCTCCTACCCCCTTCCCCCTTCCTCCTCCTCCTTCTCCTCTTCCCTCAAAGAAAAAAGAAAAGAAAAGAAAAAAAAAACTCCTTAGTCTCTCTTCATCCATCTTCAATCATCTTTCAAGCTACCCTTTTTTTTGTGTTCCATATATATAAACTTGTTCAAGCTCCCCATATCTTTTTTGTTCCATATATATAAACTTGTTCAAATTACTTTTTTTGTTCCATATATATAAACTTGTTCAAGCTACCCTTTTTTTGTTCCATATATATAAACTTGTTCAAGCTCCCAATTTTTTTTGTTCCATATATATAAACTTGTTCAAGCTACCCTTTTTTTTGTTCCATATATATAAACTTGTTCAAGCTACCCTTTTTTGTTCCATATATATAAACTTGTTCAAGCTACCCTTTTTTCCATATATATAAACTTATTTTTTAAATGTAAACTTGATATCTTAAAGGAGCAAGATCGGCGTCTCGGGAGAGCGTGCACGTGTGACCTTCATGTCCTGAAAAGTGTTTTCGTCCGTGTCACCAGAGAGTTTTTTTTTTTTTTTTTTTTTTTTGTTTTTTTTTTTTTTGGGGGGGGGAGGAGGGGAGGAGCGTGTTTGTTATGCTTTTTTTTTTTTTGGGGGGGGGGAGGAGCGCGTTTGTTATGCTTTTTTTTTGGGGGGGCGGAGGAGTTTGTTTGTTTGCTTGTTTGTTTTTTTGGTTGTTTTTTGGTTGTTTTTGTTCGTCTCTTCGTTTGTTTGTTTGTTTTTGTTTTTTGTTTGTCTCTTCGTTTTTTTCTTCGTTTGTTTTTTTTTGTTTGTCTCTTCGTTTGTTTGTTTGCTTAGCTGGTTATATGTTTCTTTGTGGTGGTGCGTGTGTTTTTGTGTTTGTGTATACCCCCTGTTCATGCGTCTTTGTCTATGAGTGTTTTTGTTTTTGTGTATCTGCGTGTGTGTTTGAATGTGTGTGTGTGTGTGTGTGTGTGTGTGTGTGTGTGTGTGTGTGTGTGTGTGTGTGTGTGTGTGTGTGTGTGTGTGTGTGTGTGTGTGTGTGTGTGTGTGTGTGTGTGTGTGTGCGTGCGTGTGTGTTTGAATGTGTGTGTCCGCGTGTGTGTATGTATATGTGTGTACATACATACCCGTTTATGGTATACCTCTATTTCTATCCATCCATCTGTACCTCTATTTATCTTTTTATGTACGTGTACACGTGTGTATGTATACCTGTCTCTCTATCTACCTTTCGGCTATAAGGTACTGTGCATTACGCAGGCCCGTCGTTACCTGCAAATTTACCAAGAAGACCCACCATCTATCACAGAGAAAATGGAGAAAATGACCATCACCTAAAAACGAGGGCGAGGGAGATAAAATGCATCGAAAGTCGACGTGTATTTATAGGTACAGAGAAAGAATAACAACAGTTACACAGTTCGTCTGTCTGAGGGCTTAGAGAGAGAGAGAGAGAGAGAGATAGATGGAGGGAGAGAGAGAGAGAGAGAGAGAGAGAGAGAGAGAGAGAGAGAGAGAGAGAGAGAGAGAGAGAGAGAGAGAGAGAGAGAGAGAGGGAGAGAGGAGAGAAGAGAGAGAGAGAGAGAGGAAGATGAGCAGAGGAGAGAGAGAGAGGAGAAGAGAAGAGAGAGGAGAGAGATAAAATACAGACAGAAAAAACGAAAGTGAAGAGACAGAAAAATAATGCAAATCTTAACAAGCAATACCTCCCCCCCCCCTACCCTACCCCACCCCCACCCGTCATTAACCATCCGAAACACGAGAATTATCCCCTTTATAACGAGAAGAATGATCTGTTGCCGCAAAGGTCGGTCTGTAGCGTAGCCCTGCCGTCGATAAGGTCATGCAAGGTCCTCGCAATGCTGCGAGGTTGTGAGCTTTACCGATTACGAGAGGTTGGGGGAGAGGGAGAGGGAGAGGGAGAGGGGGAAGGAGAGGGGGAGGGAGAGGGAGAGGGGGAGGGAGAGGGAGAGGAGGAGATAGATGGAGAGGGAAAGAGGGAGGGAGAGGGAGAGGGAGGGAGGGTGGAAGAGAGAGGGAGAGGAAAGGAGAGAGGGAGAGGGAATAGAAGGAAGAAGAGTGAGAGAAGAAGGGAGAAGAGGAAAAGAGGGAGAAAGAGAAGGAAGGAGAGAGACAATAAGGAAGGATGGGGAGGGGAGGGGGAGAGAGAGGGAAGAGAAGGAGGGAGAGGAAAGGGAAGGAGGGAGAGGGAAGAGAAAGAGAGAGACGGAGAAAGAAAAGAGGGAGAGAGGGAGAGGGAAGGAGGGAGGTAGAAGGAAAGGAGGAAAAGGTAGGGAAAGAAGGGAGGAGTGAAAGGGAGGGTGAGGAGCGGTAAGGAGAAAAAAGGAAATATATACAGATGAATAAAGAGAGAGTTAGAGATAAAAATAGTTACCTTACTTGATGGAACAAAATAAGGAAAGAGAGAGAGAGAGAGAGAGAGAGAGAGAGAGGGGAGGAGAGGAGAGAAGAGAGGGAGGGAGGGAGAGAGAGAAGAGAAGGAGAGAGAGAGAGAGAGAGAGGAGAGAGAGAGAGAGAGAGAGAGAGAGAGAGAGAGAGAGAGAGAGAGAGAGAGAGAGAGAGAGAGAGAGAGAGAGAGAGAGAGAGAGAGAGAGAGAGAGAGAGAGAGAGGAAAATAGACAGACAGAGGCAGGGCTGGGAGAGGAAGATGAGAAGAAAGAGATAAGATGTTTATGCCAAGGAGAAAATGGGAGACAGAGAGATGCAAAGGGAATAAGAACAGGAAGGAAAGCGAAGAAGGGAAGAGGTACGAGGGAGAGACAGAAAGAGGCGGAGAGGATAGGAGAGGGAGAGAGGGAAGGGAAGGAAAGGACGAGGAGGAGCAAGAGAGAGAGTGATAAAGGGAGGAGGGGGGAGATGAGGGAAGAAAAGGAAAGAAATAAAGGAGGAAAGAGGGAGAGGCAAATGAAAAGAGAGCGGGGAGAAAGAGGAGAGGGAAGGAAAGGAAAGGAAGAGGGGGACCAAGGGACAGACAAGGGAGAGATAGGGAAAGGGGGGGGGGAGGGGAAAGGGGGAGAGGAAAAAGGGGAGAAAGGAAATGAAGAAAAGAAGACTGGGGGAGAGGGAGAGGGAGTTAAACAAGAAAAATAGACAAAGAGTGAAGTAATGAGAGGGTAATCCCCCCACACCATATAATACAGCAGGATGCGAGTGAATGAGAGGGTCCTAGGACACAGAAACATAAGCACAGGAAGCACACGGACGGGAGGGAGGGAGGGAGGGAGGGCGGAGTGGGGGAGGGAGGGAGGGCGGAGTGGGGGAGGGAGGGAGGGCGGAGTGGGGGAGGGAGGGAGGGCGGAGTGGGGGAGGGAGGGAGGGCGGAGTGGGGGAGGGAGGGAGGGCGGAAGGGAAAGGGAGGGATGGGGGGAAGGGGGTGGGGAAGGGGGTGGGGAAGGGGGGGGGGAAGTGGGAGGTGCGAGAGGGCGGCAGTGGGAGAGGGAGGCGTAGTGGGGAGGAGGAGGTGCGAATGGAAAGGGGATGGGGAGGGCTGGAAGGGGGAAGGGCGGTGAAGGAATGTCGAAGGCCACACAAGCAGCGCTAACTTCGAAGGAGAATGTTTGTCGTTGCAGTCAGGGACATATATATACTTACACACACAGTTCAGACAGATAAGCTTGCCAACAAATACATTTACAGACACGTACACGCACACGCACAGTTCAAACACAGACAAACGTACCAACACATACACATACTCACACACACACAGACATTCACACGATTTATATAGAGAGACAAACATGTGTACAGGCATGTATATTCATACACTTAATAACTCCTACATTTCAGAGACACAAACATACATACACACACACATTCCACAATTCAAAGAGGAAAAGATGCATGCACACACACACACACACACACACACACACACACACACACACACACACACACACACACACACACACACACACACACACACAAAATTCAGATAGGCAAATATACGTCCATAAACATGCACACATTCATACAGACATAAACAAACACATAATTCAGTGTTTTTTTTCTTATTGTATTTTCCTTTCTCTGTCAACGTCTTAAAATCGACCACCTTTTTTTTAATGTTTGTTCCATCCTTCCAATCATATTTATTACAAAGGTCAGTTCTCATCTTTAAGGTCAGTTCTCATCTTTAAGGTCAGTTCTCATCTTTAAGGTCAAGTTTGACCCTCAAGGTCAGTTCCATCCTTAGGGTAAATTCTATCCTTAAGGTCGATTCCGCCCTTTAATCACTTCCCATCGTTAAGATCAGTTCCTATCATTAAGGGCACTTCCCATCCTTAAGGTCAATTCTGTCCTTAAGGCCAGCTATATTTTTACGACCAATTCCATCCTTAAAAAAAAGAAAAAAAAGTTTCATCCTTAAATTTTTTTCCTCCTTAAGGCCAACTCCATCCTCAAGAGAAGCTTCATCGTCAAGGTCAATTCCTTCCTCAAGAGAAGCTTCATCGCCAAGGTCAATTCCTTCCTTAAGGTCAGTCTCACGCCTCGCCAACCCATCCTGCTGCCTGTTCATTCGTCAACTTCTTTAACGGCCTAAAAGGTTAAAAAGAGAGGGAGAGAGAGAGAGAGAGAGAAGAGAATAAGAGAAGAGAAGACAGTAGAGAGAGGATCAATTAGAGAGAGATGTCTGTAGAGAGAGAGAGAGAGAGAGGGGGGGGGGTGGATGGAGAAAGAGAGAGAGAGAGAGAGAGAGATAGAATGTCCCTAGAGGAGAGATGAGACTAGAGAGAAGGTTGACGTAGAGGAGATTCATAGAGAGAGAGGGAACGGAGGCAGATCGAGAGACCAGAGAGAGAGAGGGGGAGTGGATGAAGCAGAGAAGAGAGAGAGAGAGAGCCTTAAGAGAGAGAGAGAGAGAGAGAGAGAGAGAGAGAGAGAGAGAGGAGAGAGGAGGAGAGGAGGAGGGGGAGATGAGAGAAGAGAGAGAGAGAGAGGAGAGAGAGAGAGAATGAGAGAGAGAGAGAGAGAGAGAGAGAGAGAAAACAAGACGGGCCTCAAAATGTAAACAAATCCGGCCTCTCTTGCCTCATAAGTAGCAATTATTGTAATCAATTTAATCGTGGAACAACCCATCCCTCCTCCTCCTCCTCCTCCTTCTCCTCCTCCCTTTCTCCCTTCCCCCCCCCTTCCTCCTCTCCTTACCCTCCCCCCCTCGTCCCTTAACCAACCTACCCAACCCCCTTTTTTTTCTTTTTTTTATCGTTTTCACCTTTTTTTCGCCCCACACACAACGCAACATGGATATAAAGTACCCACCACCTCTCCCTCTCCTCCTGAAGGCAAGAACTCCGCGGTCCTAAGTTGTGCTTGAGGCTTGGGTTTTGTCAACAAGGCTCATATGCAATAGGGAGAAAGCTGGGAGGCAAACTGGCAGCTGAGAGAGACTGGCTAATTGTGGGTGGGCTGTGTGAAATTGGGGGCGTATTGTGTGAAATTGGTTTGACTTGTGAGCGAAGTGGGAAGCGGTGAACTGGGTGGATGGGGAAGAGGGGAGGGGGGTGGGTGGATGGGGAAGAGGGAGGGGGTGGGTGGAGGGGGAAGAGGGGAGAGGGGGTGGGTGGACGGGGAAGAGGGGGAGGGGTGGGTGGAGGGGAAAAGAGGGAGGGGGTGGGTGGAGGGGGAAGAGGGGAGGGGTGGGTGGGGGGGAAAGAGGGGAGGGGTGGGTGGAGGGGAAGAGGGGAGGGGGTGGGTGGATGGGGAAGAGGGGAGGGGGTGGGTGGAGGGGGAGAGGGGGGGGGGGTGGGTGGAGGGGAGAGGGGAGGGGGGTGGGTGGATGGGGAGGAGGGGGGGGGGGTGGTGGATGGGGAAGAGGGGAGGGGGTGGGTGGAGGGGGAGGGGGGGGTGGGTGGAGGGGAAGGGGGAGGGGGTGGTGGAGGGGAAGAGGGGATGGGGGAGAGGGAGAGGGGTGGGTGGAGGGGAAGAGGGGAGGGGGTGGGTGGATGGGGAAGAGGGGAAGGGGTGGGTGGAGGGGAAGGGGGGAAAGGGGGGGTGGGGGATGGGGGGGAGAGGGAGGGGGGTGGGTGGAGGGGAGAGGGGAGGGGGTGGGTGGGTGGAGGGGGGAAGAGGGAGAGGGTTGGGTGGAGGGGAAGGGGGGAAGGGGGTTTGGGTGGATGGGGAAGAGGGGAGGGGGTGGGTGGATGGGGAAGAGGAGGGGGGGGGTGGGGAAGGAGAAGGAGGGGGGGAGGGGAAGAGGGGAAGGGGGAGGGGGAAAGGGAGAGGGGGGGGGGGGGGGGGAAGAGGGGGGGGGGGGGAGGGGAAGAGGGGAGGGGGTGGGTGAGGGGAAGGGGGGAAAAGGGGGAGAAGGGAGGGGAGAGGGGGAGGGGGGGAAGAGAGTGGGGGGTGAGGGGGAGAGGGAGAGAAGAGAAAGGGGGGTGGGGGGGGTGAGGGGGAGAAGAAGAGGGAGGGGGAGGGGGAGGGGGAGAAGAGAGAGGGGAGAGGGGGAGGGGGAGAAGAGAGAGGAGGTGAGGGGGTGAGAGGGAGGAAGAACAGAGAGAGGGGTGAAGGGGGAGGAGGGAAGAGAGAGAGAGGGAGAGGAGGGGGAGAAAGAGAAGAGAGAGATGGGGTGAGGGGGAAGGGGAAAAGAGAGAGGGGGGGGAGGGGGATGACCCCGCTACAACAGTGTTGCCTGATGTTGAGCAAAAGTATTAAAGCAAGGTGCGAAAATGGTGATTGGATTTTATAGAGTTATATTTACGGTTATATTATACGGTTTTCAGGTGGCCAATTTCGGTGTTGTGGGGGGGGGGGCGGAAGGGAGAGGAGGGGAAAGGAGGGGAGAGGAGGGGAAGGGAGGGGAGGGAGGGGAAGGAGGGGGAGGAGGGGAAGGGAGGGGAGAGGAGGGGAAGGGAGGGGAGAGGAGGGGAAGGGAGGGGAGAGGAGGGGAAGGGAGGGGAGAGGAGGGGAAGGGAGGGGAGAGGAGGGGAAGGGAGGGGAGAGGAGGGGAAGGGAGGGGAGAGGAGGGTAAAGAAGGGGGAGGGGAGCGGAATAATGGCTCCATATTCTATTTTTAACTATCAATTTCTTCTTGCATGTATTTTTATTGTGTTTGCATATGCTTTGCTATTTTTAGTACAGCTACTGCTACTTTCATTACTTCTGTTCATTATTAGTAATACAATTACTTCTATTATTTCATGACTATTGTCTTGTTGTGTTGATGTGGTTATTATCTTTCATTATTATTTCTTTTATTGAAATTTTCACCCATTATTCACTATTATTATTATTATTATCTTATTACATTGTTTATTATATATTATTATTATATATATTATATGATTATTATTATGTATATTATTATTATTATTATGATTATTATTAATATTGTTATTATCATCATTATTATCATTATTATTTTTTGTTGTTGTTGTTGTTTTGTTTGTTGCTGATGTTGTTGGTGTTATCATTGTTATTATCATTATTATTATTATTATTTTATTATTATTATTATTATTATTGTTAGTATCATTACTATTATTATAATTATTATTATACTATTATTATATTATTAGTCTTATTATTTCTCATTATTATGGGTCTTATATTAATAATAATAATAATTATTAGTATATATTATAATATTATTAGTATGATATGTATATCATCATAATAGTGTTATATATTATTATTCAACCTCGTCACATATCATTATTATTATATTATCATATCAGATATTACCATTTGCCCATTATACTTCATATATCATTAACGCCATTTTGTTGTTGTTATTATTACCATATATAATATCATTATAATAATAATATAATAATAATTATTACCATAAATATTATTATCATTATTATCATCAACATCATTTATATTGTTTTGGTCTTATCATTATCATTATTATCATTATCATTACTGTTTTCAGTATTATTATTATTATTATCAACATAATCAAATTTGTTGTTATTCCGTTTCTTCTTTTGCTCATTATCATCATCATCATTATTGTTATTGTTGTTGTTATTATTATTAGTAGTAGTGGTAGTATCATTATTGTTATGGTTATTATTATTATTATTATTATTATTTCCATTACCACTTAAATAGTTATCCTCCATAATCATCATCATCACCATGTTCTTCCTCGTCATCACTATCCTCTTCCTCCTCATCATCACCATCTTATTCCTCTCCTCATTCCTTCCTCCCCTCTTGCCTTCATCATACATCCTCTTCCTCCTCTTAATCACCATCTTCCTCCTCTTCATCACCATCCTCTTCCTCCTCTTCATCACCATCCTCTTCCTCCTCTTCATCACCATCCTCTTCCTCCTCTTCATCACCATCCTCTTCCTCTCTCTTCACACCATCTCTTCTCCTGCTTCATCACCATCCTCTTCCTCCTCTTTTTTTTCCATCACCATCCCTCTTCCTCCTCTTCATCACCATCTTCTTCCTCCTCATCATCACCATCCTCTTCCTCCTCTTCATCACCATCTTCTTCCTCATCATCACCATCTTCTTCTTCATCATCATCACCATCCTCTTCCTCCTCATCATCACCATCTTCTTCCTCCTCCTCATCACCATCTTCCTCATCATCACCATCCTCCTCCTCCTCATCATCATTATCATCATCACCGTCATCATCATCAGTAATGTTATATTACAATTATCATCATGACTAATATAATTTCCAGTATTAAATCTTTAAGTTACTATTTTTATTTTTGTTGTTGTTGTTATTACGTCATTCCTGCCTTTATTATGACTGATAATGATATCACTATGATAACCACTGATTTAATTGTCGTTTGTAATTTTTGTTGAATATTTTTACAATCATTATATTTGATATTTGACATAATGGATATTTGAAATAATTTCTATATAATATATAGTTATATATACTTTATTTATAAAATATATTTTATATAATGGATATTTGATATAATGGATACCCTTAATTTTACTACTGATATTCCTGCCATTATTATCAGAATTATTCTGTAAAACACCCTTATCAGATAAATATAGATAACATTGTTTTCGTTAAATATTAATGTTTATTTTTCTTCAGCCGAATAAACCGTAAGACATAATCGTGCTCATGACTGTCATGCTTGTGATTATGACATATGACTTTCCTTTTTTCGTAATTGCATCATCTCGCGAGCCTTAATTTTCGTCATTGCAATTAGGGCTGGTGCAGAATGCAATTTCGTCAACATATACCCGTTTTCGGCGCAAATTTCACTCTACGGGATATTCTGCGGCGAAAATGCCTTTGTACTTGTGGCCTAATGTGTAAGGATGGAGTGATGAGAATAAGAGAGAGAGAGAGAGAGAGAGAGAGAGAGAGAGAGAGAGAGAGAGAGAGAGAGACGAGAGAGAGAGAGATGAGAGAGCGACGAGAGGAGAGAGGGAGAGAGAGAGAGAGAGAGAGAGAGAGGACAGAGAGAGAGGGCGAGAGAGAGAGAGAGGGAGGGAGGGTGAGAGCGCAAGCAGGAGGAGAGCGGGGAAAGAGAAGAGAGAAGGAGAGAGAGAGAGAGAACGACGACGAGAGGAAAGGAGAGAGGAGAGAGAGAGAGAGAGAGAGAGAGAGAGAGAGAGAGAGAGAGAGAGGAATAAAGAGAAAATGATAAAGAGGAGGGAGAGATGAAGAGACAGGGGAGGAAGAGAGATAGAAAGATAGATAGATATACGAACAGACGCCGATAGATAAATCGACTTGTAGAGCGATATATGTTTATCTATCTATCCATCTATCTGTCTATATATGTATATATAGACAGATATATACACAGAAAGAGAGAGAGAGAGAAAGAGAGAGAGGGAGAGAGGGAGGGAGGGAGAGAGAGAAAGAGAGAGAGAGAGAGAGAGAGAGAGAGAGAGAGAGAGAGAGAGAGAGAGAGAGGAGTGAGAGAGAGAGAGAGAGGAGAGAGAGGAGAGGAGAGATGAGAGAAGGAGGAGGAAGAGACCCGAGGACGGAGAGACGAGGAGAGAGATAGAGAGAGAGAGAGAGAAGAAAGGGAGAAAAAAGGAATGAGAGAAAGAAAGAGAGAAAGAAAGAGAGAGAGGGAGAGAAAAAATAAATAAAGCTCAGAGGGGAGAGAGAGAGAGAGAGAGAGAGAGAGAGAGTCGAGAGCGTGGAGAGAGAGAGAATGGAGAGGGGAGAGAGAGAGGAGATAGGAGAGAGAGAGAGAGAAGAGAGGGGGGGGGGGGGGGTGAGAGTTAGAGGGAGAGAAAGAAAGGGAAAGGGGAGAGGGAAGGAAAAGAAAGAGAAAGGGAAGGAGAGTGAGGGTGGAAGAGGGTGGGAGGGAGGAAGGAAGAGAGAGAGAGAGAGAGAGAGGAGAGAGAGATAGAGATAGAGAGAGAAAGAAAGAGAGAAAGAAAGAGAGAGAGAGAGAGAAATAAATAAATAAAGAGAGAGAGAGAAAGAGAGAGAGAGAGAGAGAGAGAGAGAGAGAGAGAGAGAGAGAGAGAGAGAGAGAGAAGAGAGAGAAGAGGAGAGATGAGAGAGAGGAAAACAGACAGACACACAGAGACGCAGAGACAAAGGGAGAACGCCAACCCGACTCAGCGTTGTAATTAAACTGATAGCAAGACCTCGCCTGAAATCACCCACACGCATGCACACAAAACATCGGTGCCGTCGGGAAACTGGATAAAAACAAAGGTTGTGGCGGTTTCTTGCGATTCCTTCCTCTCCTTTCCCTCTCTCATTCTCCTGTTTTATCCTATCTCTCTCTCTCTCTCTCTGAATCTCCTCTAGGCCTGACTGACATGCCCTCTCTGGTTCGTACTCGAGTTCTCTATGGATCGTAAGAAGAGCACGCAGTGACATGTAGCAATCTATGGGTGTGTGGATTAAAGATCGGCACTGGCAACCCCTCTCTTCCGCTGTTATGACTGCGTATCACCTTTCCCTGTCCTCGAAACTTCTTCCTTCTCTTCCATCTTGTCTTTTATCTCCTACCTTACAGTGATTTTAATTCCTAAAACCAAACATCTCCAAACATTGCACCTTCTATGCCTCCTCTCTTCCATTTCCGCTCGACCCACACTGTGCCCATTCCCCTACCCTCTTCTTCCATTCCCCAACATCCCTTTAACCCTGATCCCCCCACAACATTTTCCAATCCCCTTCCCCTTCTCTTCCCTTTCTCTTCCCCTTCTCTTCCTCCTCTCTTCCCCATCCCTCCCCCCTCTCTTCCCCCCTTCCTTCGACCCCCCTTCCCCATCCCTTCCCCCGCTTCCCCGCCTGTCAGCTCGTGCCAGGATGCCCCAATTCCACGAGCGGGCAAACAGGGTATTAAGTTGTCGGGATATTTTAGAATCTGCGGGGATAAATCACGAGAAAAGGCAGCTATATCTTGATAAACGGGGTGAAGAGGAGAGGGAAGATAGGATGGGGGAGTGAGACACGGAGAGAGAGAAGGGGGAGAGGGTGGGAGAGGTAGAGAGAGAGAGAGAGAGAGAGAGAGAGAGAGAGAGAGACGAGAGAGAGAGAGAGAGGAGAAGAGAGAGAGAGAGAGAGAGAGAGAGAGTGAGTGAGTGAGAGTAGAGAGAGAGAGAGAGAGAGAGAGAGAGGAGAGGTTGGGGAGAGGTAGAAAAAGAGATAGATACATAGACAGATAGATAGAAAGACAAATAGATAGAGTAAATAAGTAAATAAGATAGCATTTGGAGTTGCAAGTGCAGCAGAAACGTGATACACGCATCTGGATCAACAAACAGGCTATTGACTCCTCTGCAATATGCATGGAAAGTTTTTTAAAAAAACCCGGGTTTTTTTTGGGTTTTTTTTTTTTCCTTTTTGAAAGAGAGTTCCTGTGAGAAAGCGAGTGAAATTATTCATTTTTTTATTGTTTCTTCTTGTTGTCATTCTCCTTTTTTTCCTTCTTCTTTCTCTTCCTTTTCCATTCTTCTCCTGCACTTCCTCCTTCTTCTTCTTTGTCTTTTCTCTTTCTTCTTCTTCTTCTACTTCTTCCTCTTCTGCTTCACCTTCTTTTTCTTCATCATGATCTTCTTCCTCTTCTTCTTCTTCTTCTTCTTCTTTTTCATCATCTTCTTCTTCTTCTTCTTCTCCCCCTCCCCTCTCCTCCAGCCTCCTCTCTTCCACTCTTCCTTCCTCCTTCCCTCCCTTCTCTCCTCTCTCCTCCTACTACCCACATCTACCTCTATTTTTACTTCTCCTTCCTATTCCCCCCTCTTCTTGTCCTTCACAATACTTCGTTCCTTCCTCCTCCTTTTTCAGTCTCTCGTGGCCATCCTCCTCCTTCCCCTCCTCCTCCCCTCCTCCTCCTCTTCCTCCTCTTCCTCCTCCTTCCCCTCCTCCTCCCCTCTTCCTCCTCCTCCTCCCCCTCATGTCCTTTCCTCTCCATCCCAAGGTCAATTAAAGGCAGGGAAATGCATGACTGCCTCTCAGGTAATGACAGAGAACTCATGACTGCCTGTCAAGCGGCCCACCCATGGCCCGACCGCCAGGGTGAGGCGAGGGTGAAGGTGAGGGTGAGGGTAAGGGTAAGGGTTGAGGGTGAGAAGAGGGTGAGAAGAGGATGAGGGTGAGAAGAGGGTGAGGCGAGGGTGAGGGTGAAAGGAGGGTGAGGGTGAGAAGAGGGTGAGGCGAGGGTGAGGGTGAAAGGAGGGCGAGAGTTGAGGGTGAGGGTGAGAGTGAAAGGAGGGTGAGGGTGAGGGTGAGGCTAGGATTAGGGAGAGGGTGAGGGTTGAGGTGAGAGTGAGGTTAGGGTGAGTCGAGGGGGAGGTGAGGGTGAGGCGAAGGCAGGATGAGATGAGGGTGAGAGGACCATGAGGCGAGCATGAGGCTAAGATGAGCCGAGGGTGAGGTAAAGGTGAGGCGAATATGAGAGAAAAGAAAAGGGTGAGATGAAGGTGCGAAAGGGAGAAGGCGAGGGTGACGGGGAAGTAAAGGGAAGAAGAGGGAGGAAGGGAGGAAGATAGGGGAGGGGAGAAGGGAGGAAATGGGAGGAAAAAAGGAGAAGGAGAGAGGAAGAAGGAAAGAAAAAGGGAGAAAGGAAGGAGAAGTGAAAGGAGATAAACGAGGAGAGAAGGGAGGAAGAAGGGAGGTAAAGGGAAAAGGAAAGTGGAAGAGAAGAGAATAAAGAGAGAAATGAGAAAAGAAGGAAGGAATGACATACTGTCCAAGAAATAAAAAAAAAAAAAAAACAGAGTTTAGAACAGAAGAGATAGAAGAAAGAAGGAAGTAAGGAGAGGGATGAAGGATGGGAGGAAAGGAAGAGAAGAGAAAGGAAGAGGGAATAAGGAAAGCAGGGATGAAGGAGGGAGGAAAGGAAGAGAAGAAGAAAATAAGAGAGAATAAGGAAAGCAGGAATGAAGGAGGGAGGAAAGGAAGAGAAGAAGGAGAAAGAGGGAGAAGGTATGAGAAGAGTGGGGAAACAGAGAGAAAAGAAGAGAAAGAAGGGGGAAGAGAAGACAGAGGAGGAGGAAGGGAAGAGAATAGAAAGGGGAGATGGGAAAAGAGGAAGAAAAGAGAAAGAGAGAAGAAGAGAGGCAAAGAGAAGAAAATTAGAGTAGAAGAGAAAGGGAGGAAATGGAGGGAAGAGAAGGAGAAAAGAAGAGGCATATGAAAAGTGAGAAAAGGAAAGGAGTAAACAGGAAGGAGAGAAAAAGAGACGAAGAATGTAGACAAGAGAGAGGCA
>NC_051425.1:1118627-1121127 GCF_015228065.2 Penaeus monodon | reverse complement strand
ACATGTAGTTGCAAAACCGAACGAAAAATAGAGGAAAAACACGAACTGCAGTGAAAATAAGTGGCCCCAAAAGCACGCACACGTTGCTAAATACTCTTTATTTTTCGTAATATGAACGAAAGTTATTTTAAAGCGCGAGAGACAGTGATTGTCGGTAACACACGGTAACGGTCTTGCTTTTAACGTGGGGGGAGAGGGGGGGAGGAAAGAATAAATTTTTGAATTTATCTTTTTATTTCCTTATCATTATATCTATTTTTCGTAACACAGTCATTTCATTCAAGCTTTGATCCGGGTCTGAGTATGCATAATATTGTAAACAAAAGTATTTTCCGTCTTCCTTTCCAAGTTATCATTATTGCTATTATTATTATCACTATAATCCTGCTTATCAATAATTCTAATATCATCATTCATTCCGTTATCCTCATTGCACTACTACTATTATTACTGCAAATCAATCCATGAGTAAATTCAAACATTGTTTCCCTTTAATCACAAGCACATTCATAAGACAACGTTAATAATATATTCAATAATGTCTGTCCTGCGAAAACTGTGCTCCCCTGGTTATAATACTAGGTAATGCAGTGAGCCGTTTATTAGGCCTAAGCTTGCTCCAGCCTAACCATTACTCTGATGAAACAAAAACAGTAAAGTCTAACGAATGTTGTGTGTGAGTGTGAGTGTGTGTGTGTGTGTGTGTGTTGTGTGTGTGTGTGTGTGTGTGTGTGTGTGTGTGTGTGTGTGTGTGTGTGTGTGTGTGTGTGTGTGTGTGTGTGTGTTGTGTGTGTGTGTGTGTTTGTGTGTGTGTGTGTGTGTGTGGTGTGTTTGTGTGTGTGTGTGTGTGTGTGAGTTTTTGCTTGCAGGATAAAAGTTCTGTTATAAATGTTGTATAATAGATAGTGATAACGTTACTAATCCTTTTTATCTTGGTGGTAATCATGGTAATAATGATGACAACGAAAACAATAACTAAAAACAAGAAGGCTGATTATAGTGAAGATGATAGCAGTGTTATTTATGATAAATACAAATAGGACAAGGTGAATACAGTCCATTTACCAGTTGCTACAGCTTCGAGCAGTCTCTGTACACATGCATGCACAACATACATACACTACATACATACATACATACATACATACATACATACATACATACATACATACATACATACATACATACATACATGCATATATACATACATATATGCATACATTCACACGTACATACATATACATACATAAATACATACGTACATACGTCTGTGCATACATACATTGACTGACTGATAACCTGCCTCTGCCACGTAAATATTCACAGAATCATTATTTAACAACAATTCACCTTTTCAATTCCTTTTCCTCGCGATGCCTTCTTAAAAATAACCAACACTAATCACCTTTTATGCGTAACAAATCCTTTAACGTTATGACAATGAAATAACAAATAAAAGACAAACTATTTCTGGATGTAATTCAATAGCGTTTTGTTCTGCAAGCTACACTTTTCCTCCCTGTTCTATAAGCCGGAGAGAGCTGAAGAACAGAGTCTGCAGCACTGATATTGTTATGTTGATGAAGTGCTGTGGGTTGGGAGCTAACGTATGTTATATCACGCGGAATAACGGGCTTTCAGGAATGATAGAGAATAATAACAGTGTAATGATAATGAAATGCGGTTTTGGGAGGACTAAACATGTGTAATTTTCTCTCTATTTTCTTTTAGAGAAGAAAGAGCGACGCAAGGGATACATTGATGATGAATGCAAATGATAAGCCAATAACCCGATTACACAATTAGATGATTAACAGGAAAATTCCTTAATGAATGTGAGAAAAGGTGGCTCTACCTCTAATAAGAAAATAAATAAGGAAGCAGGGGTCGTGAGAAGCAGGTATGTACGTATGCCCTAGGTATGTGCGTTTCCGTAGGGACGTGCGCGTGTACACCCACGTACGCCTTGGGTCTGTGTACACTATGTACCCACGAGGCTGAAGGGCGTCGAGGAATAAAGGGAGCAGGTAGGCGCCTTCAGGAGGGCCGGGCGGAGGACGCTGTGACGCCCTTATTACACACTCGCCTCTCTGGGTTCGGGGTTTTAGGCTATCGGGGCCGCGAGACCGCTGGCGCAGACGAGAGGCCCTCCCAGCTGGCCGCAGATTTTTTTTTTTTTTTTTTTTTTTTAAGGAGGGAGGGGGCAACGTCTTGCTGTTCGTCTTGCTGTGATTTGTTCTTCTTTCATCTTATTTGCTGGAAGAGTTTTTTTCTTATCTACTTTTTCTTTCTTTTTTCTTTTTTTTTGAGAGAGAGATAGGGAGAGAGTGAGACACACACACACACACACACACACACACACACACACACACACACACACACACACACCACACACACACACACAAAGAAAGATATATATATATATATATATATATATATATATATATATATATATATATATATATATATATACATATATATATAGAGAGAGAGAGACAGA
>NC_051425.1:1108627-1111127 GCF_015228065.2 Penaeus monodon | reverse complement strand
AATATAAGAAAAGAGAGGAGGGGGAGAGAGAGGAGAGAGAGAGAGAGAGAAAGAGAGAGAGAGATAGTTAGTTTTATATAGATAGATAGATAGATGATAGATGGAAAATTGTTTAGAAAAGCAGATAGATAGATAAATATAGTATAGATAAAACACACACACACACAAAACTATATGTGAAACACATAGTACTATATGCATAATGTGATATTATATATTATAAAATAAAATTTAATAATATAATATAATATATATATATATATAAAATATATATAATATATAGGCCCCAAATCTTAAAACATCATATTAATTTTATATATATATATATATATATAATATATATATATATATATATTTTAAAAACATATAATATATTTTATAAAATAAAATATATATATATATATATATATATATTTGTATACATACATATATGTCCCTATATTTTCCCGATATATGTCTGTGTGTGTTTTTAATTACACATACACAAACTAATACACACACGCTTTGTGTGTGGTGTGTCTGTGTACGGGCATACATGCAGGATAAATTATACACACAAAGACATATATCTGCACATATATGTCCCATATATGTATTTTTAAAAATATATATATATTTATATAATATTATAATTATATATATATATTTTAAATTATTTTAAAATATATATATATATATATAAAATTAATAAAATATATATATTTATTATTTTCAAATAAAATTATATATTAATTGAGGGAAAAGGGAGTGAGGAGAGAAGAGAGAGAGAGAGAGGGGTTTATAGATAATAGATAGATGGGTGATAGATAGATAATAGACAGATAGACAGATAAATATAGTTTATAGATAATACACACACACACACAGAACGTATAGGTGTACAATATGAAATATATGTACATATATGTAAAAATATTATATATATAAATATATATATATATAATATTATATTATAATATATATAAAAACATTTTATGAAATATCCCAGGGGGCATTTTAAAATTATTATATATTATATATATATATTGTAATATATTTATTATATATATATATTTTATTATGATATATATATAATTTTATATATTTGTATACATACATTAGTACATATGTGAAACATATATGTGCAGATAAAATTTCTGTGTGGGGATTAATTTATCCATGTAGGGAGTTTGTGTATAACTATCTTATATATATACATATAAAATAGATACATATATGTAATATAATATATATAATTGTATATATAATATATAAAATAAATTTTAATAGTTTTAATTTAAAAGTATATATATAGTATAAATATTATATAAATATATATATTATATATATATATATATTATATATATATATATAATATAATATATTTATGTAAAATTATATATATATATATATATATATATATAATTAAAATAAAAAATATAATATATAAAAAAATATATATAAAAAATTAAAAATATAATATATTTTGTGTGGTTGTGTATATATATTTTTAAATATAATTATTATTTAAATATATATATATATTATAATATATATTATATATATTTAATTCATATAGTTCATATGGTACATATACACACACACACCACAACACCAACACACACACACAACACACACAACAAACACACAAAATATTAATATATATATATATTTATATATATTATATATATATTAATATATAAAAAAATATATTAGTTAAATATAAATTAATATAATATAAATATATGTATTAAAATAATAAAATATATATATATATAAATATATATAATTATTAATATATATTAAAAAACAGACAAAGACACACACACACCACACACACACACACCCAACACCACACACACACACACACACACACACACACAACACACCCCCACACACACACACAACATAATATATAATAAAATATTTTATAAATATATATATATATATACATAATTTAATATATATATAATATATATATTATATATTATAATATTATATTAAAACCCACATACCACACTATATCACCACGCGTGTGGTGGGGGGTCTGTGTACAGGCATACTACATGGAAAAATTTAAATACCCACAGACATATTTTGCACATATATGACATTTTATGTAACAAAATATATATTATATAATATATATATATATAATTATATAATATATATAGATGTTTAAATAGATAGATAGATAGTAGATATAGTAATAGATAATAGTAGAAATTTATAGATAGATAGATAAAATAGATGATAGATAGAAGATAGATAGAAAATTTTAAAGATATAGATTTTACACAACACACAGAGTATAGTGTACACTATGTAATATATGTACATAAGTTTTATATTTTAAATATATAATATATATATATATATATATTATATATATATATATAATATATAATATTTTATATATTATATATATTTGTATACATAATATATGTACATAAGTGCAGATATATGTCTGTGTGTGTATTTTTTTACCCATGTATGTTTTTGGTGTAAAACTTTTATTTTA
>NC_051425.1:1104250-1108527 GCF_015228065.2 Penaeus monodon | reverse complement strand
TCATCATTTTTCCTTTTCTTTCTCCCTCTATCCCTTCTTCTGTCTTTCCATCTTCCCTCTCATCCACTCCTCTCTCATTCTTCTTTTTCGTCCTTCCTTTCGCTCTTTATCCTCTGTCTCTCCTGGCACCCCCCCCCCCACCCCCCCCCCGCCCTGACCCCCCTCTGTCAAGGCATTTACTCACGTGTAAGAAGGACACGAGGTCATTACTCATCGTGAATGCAGACTTCACTCTCACCTAAGAAGTGTGTGTGTGTGTGTATGTGTTCTTTTTTGTTTTTTTGTGTAATTTATGTAAGTGAAATGAAAGTGTTTAGTGTAAGGTAAGGTGTGGTGTGTGTGGGTGTGTTGTGTGAAAAGTGTGTGGGGTTTGTGTGTGTGTGTGTGTGTGTGTTGGGGCTGTAAGTGAAGGTAAGTTCTATGTGTGTGATTGCGTGTGTGTGTGTGTGTAAGTGTGTGTGTGTGTGTGTGTGTGTGTGTGTATATGTTCTTTGTAGGTGTGTGGGTGTAAGTTTAAGTGTGTGTGTGTGTGCGCGCGTGTGCGTGTGCGTCTGTATTTATCATTCCCGTTTGGCAATTCATCACCGATTTATGATCTTTTTCTCCCAGTTCCCCCGATGTAGTGGGGGTTTTCGAAGACCACGAGGGAGAGGGGGAATAGAAGGAGAGAGGAGAGGGGAGAGAGAGAGAGAAGAGAGAGAGAGAGAGAGGGGAGAGAGAGAGAGAGAGGAGAGAGAGAAGAGAATAATTGGAAATGGCTAGGGGAGGAAGGCAAAGTTTTCGCCAGTCGCCAACACTGCTTGATCTGTCGTTGTTGATGCATGAGAAATATAAACAACAAATCGTTTACGCCCACACGCCCTCACGCCCGCACGCCCTCACGCCCTCACGCCCTCACGCCCGCACGCCCGCACGCCCCTTCTTTTTTTTCTCTCTCTATCGCCCCTCTTGCCTCTTTCTTTCCCTCCCATCTCTTCTTCTCTTCTCCTATGCTTCTTTCCTCCTTTTTTCTCCTCTCTCTCTCTCTCTCTTATCCCCCCTCTCTCTCTCTTTTCCCCCTTCCGCCCTCCTTCGATTTATTCTCCTCACTCTCTCCCCTTCCCCCCCTCCCTCCCCTCCAAGCTGATTCATCGTCTCTCCCTCCTCTCTCCCCCTCCCCTATCTCTCCTCCACCCCTCCCCCTCTCCCTCATCCCTCCTTTCCCCTACCCCTCCCCCTCTCCCTCACCTCCCTTCCTCCCTTCCTCTCCTCCTCCTCCCCCTTCCCCCCTCTCCCTCCCCTCTCCCTCCTCTTCCCTTATTCTCCCTTCCTCTCCTCCTCCTCTCACCCCCTTCCTCCCCACCCCCCCCTTCCTCCCCCATCCCCCCTTCCTCCCCCCCTCCCCCCGCAGCCAATTCCTCACCGCCCGGCCACAGAAAACCCATTGCTATGATGACGTGACGCTTTTGCATTGACTTTGGTCGTGATCTTATTTAGATTAGTGAGGAGGCCAGCTATTGCGACCCGTGCGTCCCTTCCCCTGTTCTCTCATTTTCCTATATTCCCCATTCGTTTCCCTCTTTGTTTCTCCCGTTTTCCCTTCTCCTATTCTCTCATTTTTCTATATTCCCCATTCGTTTCCCTCTTTGTTTCTCCCGTTTTCATCTTGTATCTGTTCGTTTCTGGTTTCTCTTTATACCTCGGTACATTTTTTTTGTTTTTCCCTCATTCCCGCTTTATCTTTTTTCCCGTGATATTCCCCCTTTCCCCACCCCACTTTTCCCCCCATCCCATCCCCTTCCCCAACCTATTCCCTTTCCCTTATCCCCTATTTCGACAATTCCTCTGTCTCATCGCTCCCCATTTTCTTCTTTTCCCCTCGTCCCTACTCTCTCTCCCTCCCCCCTCCTCTCTTCCCCTATTCCCTCTCCCTCCCTCCCCACTCCTCTCTTCCCCTATTCCCTCTCCCCCCTCCCCCCTCCTCTCTTCCCCCTTTTCCCCCTTTCCCCCCCTCCCCCCTCCCCCCTTTTCCCCCTCTTCCCTCTCCCTCCCTCCCCCCTCCTCTCTTCCCCCATTTCCCCCCCCCCCCCCCCCCCCCCCCCCCCCTACCCCCTCCCCCCCCCCCTTTCCCCCTCCCCCCCCCCCCCCCTCCCTCCCCCTTTTTCCCCCATTCCCTCTCCCCCCCCCTCCCCCCCCCTCTCTTCCCCTTTCCCCCTCCCCCCTCCCCCCTCCTCTCTTCCCCCATTCCCCCCCCCTCCCCCCCCCTCTTTTCCCCCCCTTTCCCCCCCCTCCCCCCCTCCTTTTTTCCCTTTCCCCTTTTCCCTCTCCCCTCCCCCCCCTTTTTCCCCCCCCCCTCCCTTTTCCCCATTTTCCCCCTCCCCCCTCCCCCCCCCTATCCCCCTTCCTTATTTCCCCTCCCCCCCCCCCCCTTTTCCCCTTTTCCCCCTTTCCCCCCCCCCCCCCCCCCCCCCCCCCCCCCCCCCCCCTCCCCCCCTTTTCCTCGTCTCCTCCTCCTCCTCCTCGTCTCCTCCTCGCCTCCTCCTCCTTTTCCTCGCCTCCTCCTCGCCTCCTCCTCCTCGTCTGCACAGACACCTGGGCATCGCGTGGCATCGGGCGGTCCAATTATCCAGGGAGTTGCATTATGGGTCGGACGGGTCTGCCTGTCTGTGTGTTTGGTTGTCTCTCTCTCTGTCTCTTGTCTGTCTGTTGCTGTTTGTTTAGTTATCTTTCTCCCTCTCTTTCTCTCTCTCTCATTCTCTGTCTGTCTGTCTGTTTCCTCCTCTCTCTCTCGCTCTCTGTCTGTCTATCTGTTTGTCTGCTTGTCTGTTTCTCTCTGTCTCTCTGAATCCTCCTATTCTCTCTCTCTCTCTCTCTCTCTCTCTCTCTCTCTTCTTCTCTCTTTCCTCTCCCTTCCTCTCTCTCCCTTCTTCCAAATCTTCTCTTCCTCTGCCCCATTCTTCCTCCCTCCTGCCTTCTCTTTCTCTCCTCTTCGCCCAATGAAATCCTTTACTGTGCGTCATCAAGCGGGAGAGCCCGAGTTGAAACGTTCGCATAAAAAGATCATTCTACACGAACGCAAATACGCATGCGGTACTTTCCCCCGGATCGCAAAATCCCGGGCGCCATGTAAGTTTATGATGGCCCTTCCCGTTTTCTTTGAGGAATGGGGGAACTGTTTTCTTTTTTTTCGTTTGATGAGGGAATGTTTTTTTTCTTTCTTTTTTATGTGTGTTTAGCTATTGGTTGTTTGTTTTAGTTTAATTGGTCGTTTGGTTGGTTGGTTTTTCATATGTCGTGGTAATGCGTTTAGGTGTTCGTGGTTTATCTTACTGTTTTATTTCTTTTTGATTGTAGACTTTGATAAAATATAAAAAGAAAATTCTTGTATTCATATTCTATGCTTTATGGGATTTTGCTTTTCTATAAGTGTTTATAAAAGAGAGAGAGAAAGAGAGAAAGAGAGAGAGAGAGAGAGAGAGAGAGAGAGAGAGAGAGAGAGAGAGAGAGAGAGAGAGAGAGAGAGAGAGAGAGAAAGAGAGAGAGAGAGAGAGAGAGAGAGAGAGAGAGAATATACGTGTATGTTTGTGTGCATGTAGTCAAACATACATATACACAGACATACAAACACATACACATAATCATACAAATACACAAACAAATAAATGATACATACAATCATACATATACACAGACAAGCAAACACATACACACACAAACACATAAATCCATACACACATTCATACATATACACAGACATACAAACACATACACACACAAACAAATAAAAACGAAGAAATACAGAAATTCACGCAACACAGACCCAGCCACAGGCACCTACACCTAACACAGGGACCGTCACCTGGTGATCTTTTCCTCACCTGACTTAATTAGGCGACAAAAAACACACTCAGAACCACCCACGAGTCACCTTAAACCCGCTTTTAATGAGGTACAGAGAACCAGACAAGGAGAATGGAACAGGTGAAGAAAGAGAGAGAGAAAAAAAAGGGTGAAGAATTATAATAACCTGTAATTAAGCCCACTTTTTTCACTTTGGATCACATTCAAAACATTAGTCTCTCCCACCTCTCTCTCTTCTCCCCTCTCATCTCTCATCTCTCTCTCTCTCTCTCTCTCTCTCTCTCTCTCTCCCCTCCCCCCTTCCTTCTTCTCCCCTTCCCCCTCCCTTCCTCCCTCCACTCACCTTCTCCCTTCCCTACCCCCCTCTCTCTTCTCCCCTTCTTCCTCCCCTCCTCCCTCTCTTTTCTCCCTTCCTCCCTCCCCCTCCCTCTTTCTCC
>NC_051425.1:1059381-1064381 GCF_015228065.2 Penaeus monodon | reverse complement strand
GAGAGAAAAGAGGAGGAGAGAGAGAGGGAGAGGAGAGAGAGAGAGAAGAAAAGAGAAGAGAGAAGGAAAAAAAGAGAGAGAAAAGAGAGAGAGAGAGAGAGAGAGAGGAGAAGGGGAGAGAAGAGAGAGAAAAGGGGAGGGAAAGAGAGGGGAAAAGAGGGGAACCGGGGGGAGAGAGAGAGAGAGAGAGAGAGAGAAAAGACGAGAAGAGAAGAGAGAGAAGAGAGAGAGAAAAGATGAGAAAAAAGAAAGAGAGAGAGGAGAAAAAAAGGGGACAGAGGAAAGGAAAAGGGGGGAAAAGGGGGGGGGGGGGGGGGGAGAAAGAAAGAGAAAAAAAAAAGAGGAAAAAAAAGAGAAAAGGGGAGAAAGGGAAATTGAGGAGAGAGAGGGGGAGAAAGAGGAAAAAGGGGAGGGGGAAGGGGTTTAGGAGAGGGGGAAAAGAGAGAATTAAAAAGAAGGGGAAAGAGAAAAGGAAAAGAGAAAAAAAAGAGGGGAAAAGAGAAAGAGAAAGGAGGGAAAAAGAGAGGAGAAGGGAAGGGGGAGAGAGAGAGAAAGAAAGAGGAGGAAAAAAAAAGATGGAAAAAGCAGAGAAAAGAGAGATGGAAAAGAGGGGAAAAAGGGGTAGGGAGAGGGGAAAAGAGAAGACGGGGATGGGAAAAAAGGGTGAAGAAGTGGAAGAGAGAGAATAAGAGGGGGGGAGTGAGAAGAGAGAAAGGGGAAGAGGAGATAGGAGGGGAAAAAAAAGAGGAGGGGAGGGGAAGAGAGAGAGGGGAGAAAAAGGAAAAAAAGAAAAAAAGAAGAAGGGGAAAAAGGGGAGAGAGGGGGAGAGAAAAGAGAGAGAGAGAGGAAAAGAGAGGGGAGGAGGGGAGAGAGAGAGAGAGAGGGTGAGAAAGGGGAGAGGAGAAGAGAAAGAGAGAGAGATAAAAGAGAAGAGAGAAGAAAGAAAGAAAGAAAGATTTGAAAAGTAGATAGAGAGAGAGAGAGGGGAGAGAGAGGGGAGAGAGAGGAAAAGAGAGAGAGAGAGGAAAAAAAAAAGAAAAAGAGGAAAAGAGAAAAGGAGAGAGAGAGGGGAAAGAAAGAAAGAAAGAAAGAAAGAAGAAGATTAGAGGGGAGAGGGGGAGAGGGGGGGAGGAAAAGAAGGGGAGAGAGTGTTTAGGGAGGGGAAAGGGGGAGAGAAGCCCCCGGGGGAAAGAAAAGGGGGAGGGGAGAAGGGGAGGGAGAGGGAAAAAGGGGGGAGGGAGGGGAAAGGGGGGAAAGGGGAAAGGGGAAGGGGTGGAAATAGATAGGTTGGGAGAGGAAGGGAAAGGGGGGAGGGAAGAGGGGGAAGGGAAGGGAAAGGGGGAGGGGAAGGGGGGAGGAGAAAAGGAAAAGGGGGGAAAGGGGAAAAAAATGGAAAAGGGGAAGGGAGAGGCCAGGGGGGATGGGGAAAGGGAAGGGGAGGGGAAGGGAAAAGGAGGGGAACGGGGAAAAGGGGGTGGGGGGAAAGGGGGGGGCTGGGGGGGAAATAACAAGAAGGGGGGGGGCCCCGGGGCAAAAAAAGGGCCCTTCAAAAGTGGGGGTGAGGGGTTGGAGAAATGGGGGGAAAGAATTGGCGGAAAGGGGAGAAAAGGGGGGATGGGAAATGGGGAAAAAAAGGGAAAAAACAAAAGGGGGGGAAAATGGGGGAAGGGGAAAAAGGGGGAAGGGGAGGTGGGAAAAGGGGGGGTGGGGAAAAGGAGGGGGGAAAGGGGGGAAAAAAAATAAGGGAAAAAGGGAAGGAAACCTGGGGGAGGGGAAAGGGGAGAGGATGGGGAAGGGAAAGGGGGAGAGGGGAAGGGGAAGGGGGAGGGAAAAGGGGGGAGGGAAGGAGGTAGGGGAAGAAAAAGAAAGGGGGGGGGGAAAGGAAAAAAGGGGGGAAAGAAAGAAAAGGGGGAAGGGGGGAAGGGGGAAAAAAAAAAAATGGGGAAGGGGGAAAGGAAGGGGAGGTGGAGAAGGGAGAGGAGGAGGGGGGGAAAAGGGGAAAAAGAGAAAAAAGAAATGGGGAAGGGAAGAAGAGTGGAAGGGGGAAAGGGGGAAAGGGGGAGGAGAGAGGGTGGGAAGGGGGGGGAGGAGGGAAGAGGAGGGGGAAAAAGGGGGAAAAGAAATAAGGGGAAAGGGAAGAGGAAAAGGTGGGGGGGGAGAGAAAGAAAAGAGGAGAGAGAGAGGGGAAAGAGAGAGAGAGAGGAGAGAGAGGGGAGGGGAGAGAGGGGAGAGAGGAAAAAGAGAGAGAGAGAGGAGAGGAGAGAGGGGAGAAGAAAGGAGAGAGGGGGAGAAGGGGAAAGGAGGAGGAGAGGGGAGAGAGACGAGAGGAGAGGAAGGGAGAGGGAAGGGGAAGGGGAGGAGAGAAAGGGGAGGAGGGGAAAAGAAAAAAAGGGGAGAGAGAGAAGGAGAGAGAGAGGGGGGGGAAGAGAGAGAGGGGAGGGGGAGAGGAGAGAAGAAGAGAGAGGAGAGAAAAAAGAAAGAGAGAGAGGAGAGAGAGAGGGGGAGAGAAGAGAGAGAAGAGGGAGAGAGAGGAAGGAAAAAAGGGGAAAGAGAAGAGAAAAGAGGAGAGAGAGAGAGAGAGAGAAAAGAGAAAAGGGGGAGAGAGGGAGAGAGGAGAGAGAAGAGGAGGGAGGGGAGAGAGGGGAGGGGAGAGAGGAGAGGGGAAAAAAAGAGAAAAGAGAGAGAGAGAGAGAGATGAGAGAAAAAAGGGGAAAGAGAAGAGGATGGGGGAGAGAAAAAAGAAGGAAAAAGAGGGGAAATAGAAAAAAAAAAAAAAAGAGGGGGAAAAGAAAGGGGGGGGGGGGGGGGGGGGGGGGGGGGGGGGGGAAAAGGAGGGGAGAAGGGGAGAGAGAGGAAGAAAAAGAAAAAAGAAAAAAGGGAAAGAAAAAGGGGAAAATGGGGGGAGGGAAGAGGGGGAGAAAGGGGAAAAAAGAAAAAGGAAAAAGGGGAGGGGGAGAAAAAGAAAAGGGAGATTGGGGGGAGGGAAGGGGGAGGGGGCGAAGGGGAAGGGGGAGAAGAGGGGAGAAAAAAAAGAGAAAGGGAAGAGAAAGAGAGGGGGGAGGGGGGAGGGAAGAGAAGAGAGGGGAAGGAGGGGGGAAAAAAAAGAGAAAAGAGAGAAAAGGGGGAGGGAAAAGAAGAGGGGGGAGAAAAAAAGAGAGAGAGGGGAAGGGGGGGGAGGAAGAGAAGAGAGGGGAAAAAGGGGGAAAAGGGGGGAGAGGGTGGGGAAGGAGGGGAGGGAAAAGAAAGGGGGGGAAAAGGGGGAAAAGGGGAAAAGAAAGAGAGGGGAAAGGGGGGAAAAAAAAGGGAGAAAGATGGGGGAAAAGGGGGGAAAAGAAAAGGGGGGGAAGGGGGGGAAAAAGGGGAAAAAGAAGGGAAAAAAGGGGGAAATAGAAAAGGGAGAAAAAGGGGGAAGGGGGGAAAAAGGGGGGGGAAGGGGTATTAAATGGGGGGGGGAAAAAAGGAAAATGGGGAAAAAGGGGAAGGGGGAAAAGGGAAAAGGGGAATAGGTTAGAGAAATGGGGGAAAATTGGATAAAAGAACGGATAAATTTTAAAAATGGGGGGGAGGGGGAAGAGGGGGGGGAGAAGGGAAAAGGGGGGGGAAAGGGGGGGGAAGGGGAAAAAAAATAAAAAGGATTTAAGGGGGGGGGGAAAAAACGTGGGGAAGGGGGGAAAAAAAAAAGGAAAAAAAAAAGAAACCCCCCGGGGGAAAAAGGGGGGGGATTTTTTAAAGAAAAAGAAAACCGGGGAAAAGGGGGTTTAAAAAAATTAAAAAAAAAAATAAAAAAAAAAATTAAAATTTTTAAAATAAAAAAAAAAGGAGGGGGAAAAAAAAAAAAAATGGGGAAAGGGAAGGAAAAGAAAAAAAAAAAAAAAAAAAGAAAAATGGGAAAAAAAAAAAAAAAAAAGGAAGATTTTTAAAAGGAAAGGGGGGGGAAGAGAAAAAGACTTAAGGAGGAGAAAAAAAGGGAATTTTTAGGAAAGTTTTAAAGGGGAAGGGGGAAAAAAAGGCGGAGAAAGGGAAGGGGGGAGAGAAGAGAGGGGGGAAGGGGGGGGAAGGGAAGGGAGGGGGGAAAGAAAGGAAGGGGGGGAGGGAAAGGGGGGGGAAAAGGGGGAAAGGGGGGGAAAGGGGAGAGGGAAAAAGATGAGTTGGGGAAGGAGAAGGGGGGGAGGGGGGGGGGGGGGGGGGGGGGGGGGGGGGGGGGGGGGGGGGGGGGGGAAAAAAAAAAAAAAAAAAAAAAAAAAAAAAAAAAAAAAAAAAAAAAAAAAAAAAAAAAAAAAAAAAAAAAAAAAAAAAAAAAAAAAAAAAAAAAAAAAAAAAAAAAAAAAAAAAAAAAAAAGGGGGAAAAAAAGGGGGAAGGGGGAGGCAAAAAAAAAAAAAAAAAAAAAAGGGAGAGAGGGGGAGAGAGAGAGAAAAAGAAAAGAGGTAAAAAAAAAAAAAAAAAAAAAGAGAGAGAGAGGTAAAAAGAGGGGAGAGGGAGCAAAAAGGAGGGGGAGGGATATTTCGATTTTCCAAAACAGGTTCATTATAAAGATTAAAAGATATATCTCTCTTTCTTCTCTCTCTTGTCTTTTCCATTCTCTTCTGACGCTGTTTATTTGTCTCTATTCTAATATTTAAGAATATACCTTGATAATAGATTTTAGCAAGCCTTATATATATATATATATATATATATATATATATATATATATATATATTATTATAAATATTTTATTTATATTATTTTTTTTTTTTTTTTTTTTTTTCTCCTTCACCTTGAGATAAACAAATTATCCAAAACTGCTTCATAACGCTTTTTTTTTAAGTACAATGACAAAAAAAAAAAAAAAAAATGAAGACCACTGACAAAAAAAAAAAAAAAAAAAAAAAAAACTGTAATGACTTTAGCACTAACGGTTAACAACGTAATGGCAATGAGAGAATATTACTTCAAGGAGAGAGAAGAACAATCATCTGAATTGCTTACTTTGGCAAATTGTTTTAAAGTCGTTTTGACC
>NC_051425.1:1052017-1056781 GCF_015228065.2 Penaeus monodon | reverse complement strand
TATATATAGAGAGAGAGAGAGAGAGAGAAGAGGAGAAAAGAGAGAGAGAGAGAGAATTGAAAGTGAAACTGAAAGAGAGCGAGAGACTAAGAGATAGACGGAGACAGCCAGAGACAGGAGACAGGCGCAGAAGTGACAAGCATTTTCTAAATTTATAGAAGCATTGTTCTCCTGGGGCACATCCTGACGGAGAGGCAGGGGGGGAGAGGGAGGATGAGAGGGGGGAGGAAGGGAGGGAGGGGGGAGGAGGGGGGGAGGAAACGGACGATAGCGGAGGGAGAGGAAGTGGTGGAGGGAGAGGTAGGGAAAGAGGGGAAGGGAGGAAGCGGAGGATAGATGGAAGGAGGGAAGGAGAGAGGGGATGGAGGGAGGGTGGGGGGAGGCAGGAAGAAAGAGTGGGGGAACGAGAGGGAGGAAGGTGGAGTGGAAGGGAGGGAGGGAGGGAGAGAGGGAAGGGAGGAAGATGGAAAGGAGAGTGAGAGCGGAGGAGGAAGTGAGAGAAGGAAAATAAAAAAAAGCGAGGAGGAGGAGGAAGAGGAGGACTAAGGAGGGAGGGAGGAGAAGAAGGAGGGAATGGGGGAGTGGAGATGGGAGAGAGGGAGTGGAGAAGAGAGGAAGAATTAGAGAGTGGATGAGAGAGGGGAGAGAGGGAGGGGAGAGAGGAAGCGGAGGAGAGAGGGTGAGGAGGAGGGCAAAGAGGAAGTGGAGGAGGAAGTGAGAAAAGCAGAGAAGGAGGAGAAAGGAGTGGAGGAGAGGAGAGGAAAGAAGGCCAGAATAGCTTGCCACACAGTGACATACCTCTGCCTCCGTGCCTTAGGATTTCTCAGGGATTTCCTCGGAGGGGAAACTGCTCTATTTTGCGAGGGCGACGCCGCCCGCTTGGGGGGGGGGGCAGACGGGGAGGCGCTCCGGGGGGGCTCCCGAGGCCTCCCCCCCTCCTTCCCATTAAATGGCCCCTTTAAATAAATCAATAGTATTTAATATATTATAATATATTATATATATATATATATATAATATATTAATATATTGGTTTTTGTGTGGTGTGTGTGTGTGTGTGTGTGTGTGTTTTGGGGTGTGTGTGTGGTTTAAGCCTGTATATGTGGTGCTTCTGCTGTGAAAGGAATTTTCGGTAACGAAACAGAGAAAGTTAAAGAGAGAGAGAGAGGAGAGGAGAAAGAAGAGAAGAGGAGAGAGAGAGAGAGAGAGAGGGAGGAAGAAGGAGAGAGAGAGAGAGAGAAGGAGAGAGAGAGAGAAAGAAGCAGGCAGTTCAAACAATAACCAATAATAAAAAAGAAAAATCAAGCCTGAACAGACACCTGCCAGAGCGAACAAACAAATGCACTAACGACCCATCAAGGACCAAATAGTAACGAGGTCGTTCTTTTCGCACCTTCTTGTTTGCCTTAAACATTAGTCCCACAAAAGACAAATGACCCGAGTGTTACAAACTGCTTTTTGGTCCAATTTCTTTGTCGCTGTCTTTTTTTCTTGTTTTTTTTTTCTTTGTAATTATTATGTTTCTTTGTTGTTGTTTTTCCCCATTTTTTTTTTTTTTTGTAATTGTTAAGTTTCTTTTTTTATTTTTTTTTATCAATTTTTTCTATTTTTCTTTGTAATTATTGTTCTTTTTTTCTTTGTAGTTATTGTTTCTTTTATATATTTTTCAGCCAATTTCTTTTAATCTGTTTTCTTTGTAATTATTTCATTTCTCTTTTGAAGTTCTTTTTTTCCACTTTTTATACAATTTCTCTCTATCTCTTTTTCTTTGTAATCATTGCGTTTATTGAAGTTTCTTTTTCCTATATGTCTTTTGTTGTCGAGAAAGTATGCAAAGCTCTAAGGGGATTTTTTTTTTTTTTTTTTTAAGTGATCAAGTGGAGGAATTTTTTTTTTTTTATCGCGTTTTTGATAAGAGTTGAATAACGGTTTCGGAGCTTCCGGTATTCAGCATTTCCTATGTTTTTTTTTTTCTAAATTCTTTTTCTCATTCTCTCTCTCTCTCTCTCTCTCTCTCTCTCTCTCTCTCTCTCTCTCTCTCTCTCTCTCTCTCTCTCTCTCTCTCTCTCTCTCTCTCTCTCTCTCTCTTTTTCTTTTCTCCCCTCTCTCTCTCTCTGTGTGTCTCTCTCTCTCACTCTATCTATCTATCTATCTATCTATCTCTTTTTTTTGATAAATTCTTTTTTCTGTGTTGTTCTTATCATTGTTATTATTCATTATTCTTTATATACTTGAATCATTATTGTTATTGTTGTTATCATTATTGTTATTCTTATCATTATTATTAATAATAATGTTGTTGTTGGTGTTGGTGTTGTTGCTATCATTATTTTTAATCATCATTATTATCAATATCATTATGACAATTATTATCACTGTTGTTGTTGTTACTATTATTATTATCATTATCATTATCTTTATTTTGTATGATCATTATTATTATTATTATTATCATTATTATTATTATTATAGTAATAATAATTATTATTATTAATATTATTATTATCATCATCCTCATTATCATTATCATTACTGTCATTATTATTATTATTATTATCATTATCATAATTTTCATTATTATCATTAATTGATGATGATGATGATGATGATGATGATCCTCATCATCATCATCATCATTATTATTATGTATCAATCGATTAATTCTATAGTTATCTATTTTTTCTCTACCTGTTTGTTTTCATCCCTTGCATCACTTTATCTTATTTTCTCTCTTTCTACCAAACTTTTATTTCATTACCTTCATTCCGCTTACCACTCTTCTTTCTATTTCTTTATTCTCCTTCTCTTCCTCTTCAAAGTCTTATTCTTATTCTCCTTGTTGTTATTTGCTTGTTCTTTAATGTTCAGCTTCACATTTTTCTTCGATATTATCTCACTCTTGCCATTTCTTCTTCGTCTCACTTTCGTTATTCAGTTTTCTCATTCCCTATTCTGTCATTAATTAACCTCTTCTTTCGCCGTTTCTTTCTCCATCCTTGCTCTGTTTCACGTTTTCATCTCTTCTGTTCTTCTTCTGTTTTTTTTTTTTCACGTTTTCACTTCGTCTTCTTCTTCTTTTTCTATTTCTTCTTCTTCTGTTTCTGTTATTTCACGTTTTCATCATCTTCTTCTTCTTCTGTTTCTTTTTCTTCTGTTTCTGTTATTTCACGTTTTCATCATCATCTCTTTCATCTTCTTCTGGTTCTGTTATTTCCGTTTTCATCTTCGTCTTCTTCTTCTTCTGTTTCTTCTTGGTTTTCCTTTTCACATATTTCACTTACGTCTCATTATTTATTCTCTCAGTCTTTATTCCTCGAAATTAAATAGATGTGAGGTAGCGTACTTGTTCGAAGTATGGCAGTCCATAGTATGTAGGTAATGTATCTTTCCGGATAGATAGATAATAGAAGATAGGAGTAGCGATGAAGTGATGATAGATAGGAAGGCATAGAGATGTAGGTAGGTAGAGATAGATGATAGATAGATAGATAGATAGATGGTGGTAGTAGATAGGAGGTAGATAGATAATAGATAGATAGATAGATAGTAGGTATGAGATAGATAGAGAGATGATGTGGAGGAGATAGTAGATAGAAGATAGGTGAAATAGATAAGAGAAAAGATAGAGATGAGATGGAAGAAGCAGAAAAAGATTGTAATAGAAAAAAAAGATGAGAGATAGAAGAGAAGAAGAGAGAGAAAAGAGAGAGAGAGAGAGAGAGAGAGAGAGAGAGAGAGAGAGAGAGAAAGAAAGAGAAAGAGAAAGAGAGAAAGAAAGAACGAGAGAAAGAGAAAGAGAAAGAGAAAGAGAGAAAGAGAGAGACCGAGAAAGAGAAAGAGACCGAGAGAGAGAAAGAGACCGAGAGAGAGAACGAGAGATAGAGAAAGAGAAAGAGACCGAGAGAGAGAAAGAGAAGGAGAGAGAGAGAACGAGAACCTAGTTCTCCACAGACATCCTGACATCAAGTGACTGACATCTCCAGCAAGCGGCCGATGGCCACCTCGAGTCTAAAGATATCCGCAGGCGTATCATCCATCAGCTGAGCAGATCTCGTGGGGAAAAATATGCCCGGAATTTGTACTTTTGTTTCCTCCATTTGGATGCTGTGTTTGGGAAGGGGGGGAGGGGAGGGGAGGGAGGGATGGGGGAGGAGAGGGAGGGAGGGGGGAGGGGAGGGAGGGAAGGGGGAGGGGAGGGGAAGGATGGGGGAGGGGAGGGAGGGATGGGGGAGGGGAAGGGAGGGGAAAGGGGGGAGGGAAGTGGGGAAGGGGAGAGGGGTTTCCTCGATTTGGATGCTGTGTTTGGGAGGGGGAGGGAAGGGAGGGATGGAGAGGGGAAGGAAATGAGGGGGGAAAGGTAGGGAAGGGAAGCGGGGTGGTAAGAAGGGGAAGGGGAGAGGGGTGGGAAGGGAGAATGGGGGTGGGGTGGGGTGGTAGAGAGGGGAAAGGGGAGAGGGGTGAGGAAGAGGGGAAGGGGACAGGGGTGGGGAGGAGAGGAAGAGAAGTGGGGTGGGGAGAAAGGTGGGGAAGATGGGTTGGAAAGGAGGGAAAGGGAGGGGGTGATGAGGGGAGATGGGGGTCGAGTGAGGGGAAAGGGGGGAAGGAAAGGGGTGAGGGACGGGTGGAAGGGAGAAGAGGGGAGAAAGGGGAAATGGGGGAGGAATAGGAGGGGAAGAGAGGGGAAGGGAGGAAAGGACGAGGGGGAAGGGATGGGGAGGAGGGGTGGGGTGGAGAGAGAGGGATGGGGATGCATAGGGAAGGGTG
>NC_051425.1:1042706-1046917 GCF_015228065.2 Penaeus monodon | reverse complement strand
GAGGACTAAAAGACTATTTTGGGTAGAATATGATAAATAATAAATGATCTCTCCCTTCCCCCCGAATCCGGAACCCAATTTTTAATAAGAGGGGGGGAAACTAGACCATTTTATAAAAGAATTTTATAATAAATATTTTCATTACTTAAATGAATCCCTTCCCTTCTTCATTCTCTTTTGATTCAAGTTACATACTTATTTTAAAATTTCCTAATAAACATATTTGTTAGTTTTCATTATCAAAATTGTTTTTATCTTAATTTTATACAGCTTATAATAATATAACTCAATAAGATAAATTAGGTTTATCTCAATTTATTAAAATTTACAAATTTATAAACTCATTCCAAAATCAATATCATCCCTAATATTTCATTATATATCAGTTTTCATCTTCAATACTAATTTAAACTCAATCATTATATTCAATAAATATCAAAACTAATTTTTTAAAATTTTTTTTTTTAACAAATTTTAAACTCAATATCATACTAATATTACCTCTTCATACTAATATTACCCCCTATCATACTAATATTAACCCCTATCTTTTCAAATTACATCAATATCATACAATATTATTTTTTTTATATATAATATTACCTCAATTACCATAAATATTAACTATCTATTCATATAAACACTCAATATCATACTAAATTAACCTCTTATCATATAAAGTCACTAAATATCAACTAATATTACTCTCATTATATACGAATATTACGCTCAATACCATACTAATTTTACACTATCATATTCAATATCACACACCCAATATCATACTAATATTGCACTCTCAATACTGAATAGTGCACTCAGTATCATACTCAGTGTTATCCTCAAGACCGCCGCCAGAATGATCCCAAATGCTCTCTATCACACACAAGACCCTCCGGCGACTGACCGAGAAAATAAAATGCTAGAAACCCAAGGACTGACCCCAAGTTTGTGGAGAAGTTTGCGAGTCTTCTCAACGGTCGTGCAAGAAATGTTGCGTGATTTTGTTGCGCAATTTAGGAGCTCATTACATGGGGGGGGGGGGGGCACAAGCAAGCAGGGTGGAGATAATTTCCTTATACTCTGCCTGCACCAAGAGAAAAGAAAAAAGATAGTGTGAAAAGTCTTGTTAAGGACATGCTTTAATATAAGTGTAAACTTGGCGTGTTTTTGTTTCTCGTGTGCATAACAAAGACAAAACACAAAGGGTATGTATTTTGTTTGTATAAGGTTTTCTCTGGCTTTATTTGTCTCTGTCTTTGTCTCTGTCTCTGTCTGTCTGTCTGTCTGTCTGTCTGTCTGTGTTTTTCTGTCTGTCTGTCTGTCTGTCTGTCTGTCGTCCCCTCTCTCTCTCTCTATCTCTCTTCTCTCCTCTCTTTCTCTCTCTCTCTCTCTCTCTCTCTTTTCCCACCCTCTCTCTATGTATGTATGTATGCATGTATGTAAGTATGCATGTATCTATCTATCTTCCTCTCTTTGTCTCTGTTTGTCTCTCTTTCTCTGTGTGCCTGTCTATCTCTGTCTCTGTCTGTCGGCCTCTCTCTCTCTCTCTTCTCTCTCTCTCTCTCTCTCTCCTCCTCCTCCTCTCTCTCTCTCCCCTCTCTCTCTCTACTCTCTCTCATTATCTATCTAAATCTACCTCTATTATCTCATCCTCTCTTTGTCTCTGTCCTTTTTCTCTCTTCGTCTAGTCTCTATCTGTCCGCCTCCCCTTCCACACTCCCCCCCCCTTTCCCACCCACAGCCCTCCTTTTTCCCTCCTTTCTCTCTCCCTTCCACCTTTTTCCCTCCCCTTTCCCAAATACCCCCCCATCTCACCCCAACGCTTCCCCTCCCTTCCCCCCTCCTATCCTACCCCCCCCCCCCCCACCATCCCCCCCTTTTTTCCCCCCCAAAAAAAACCCCCCCCCCCCCCCCCCCCCCCTTTCCCCCCCCCCTTATTAGCCCTCCCTCCATCCCCCCCCCCCCCAACCCCCCCCTCCCCCCCTCCCCTCCCCCCCCTCCCTCCCTCTCATTCCCTCCAAATCCCTCCCCCCCTCCCTCCCCATCCCCCCCTTTCCCTCCCATTCCCTCCCTCCATCTATCCTCCCTCCCCTCTACCTCCCTCTCCCCCCCTCTCCCTTCCCTCCCCCTCCCTTCTCTTTTCCCTCCCCATTCCCTCCCCCCCCCCCTCCCCAAACCAATTCCAAAAAGATCACCGGGTTTGTCGTCTGTACCAATAACTTCTCCAAATAAAGGGGAACGGCGTGAACGGCGTCTTTAGCCTCGTGGGACGCTATTGAACGTCATCCTCCTCGATCGCTGACAGCTCTTTCCCCGGCTTTCAATTGATCGATTTTGAATTATCAACATGGCTTGCGGGCTGAGTAGGGAGGGGAGAGGGAGGGGGAGAGGTGGGAAGGGAAGGGGGAGAGGGGAGGAGGGAGGGGGGGGGAGGGGGAAGGAGGGAGGGGGGAAGGGGGAGGGGGAGGAGGGGGGAGGTGGGAAAAAGGGGGGGGGGGGGAGGGAGGGGGAAAAGGGAAGGGGAAAAGGGGAGGGAAAAGGGAGAAAAGAGGAGGGGAAAGGGAGGAAAGGAGGAAGGGAGGAAGAGTAGAGGAGGAGGGAAGGGGGGGGGAAAGGGAGGGAGGGAAAGGGGAAAGAAGGAGGGAGGGAGGTAGGAGGAGAGAAACAGAGGAAGCTAAAAAAGAAGGAGAAAAGGAGGAAGAAGGAAGGAAGATAGAGGGGAGGGGAAGAGGAGAGAATAGGATAAAACGAGTGGAAAGGGAGAGGAGAGAGAAAGAAGAAAAACGGAGGAAAAAACGAGGAGAGTGAGTGAGCGAGGAGAGAGAAGAGAGAAGAAAAAAAGAAGAGAGAGAAGAGAGGAGAAGAGAAAAGAAAAGAAAAAACAGAGAGATGAAAGAACTGAGAAGGTAAAGAATGAGAGAAGAAGCTATAACCAAAATAAGAGAGAAAGAGGGTATGAAAAAAGAGAAAGACACTGGAATACTTTAAGAACAAAATAGAAGAGGCTGTAGTAACAGAAAACAAAAACAGAACAGAACAAACTAGATGACAAGACGAAGAACATATTCAACAAAAATCTCAAAAAAAAAAAACAACAGAAAAGGAATAAAAGAAAAGAATAAAACAAACAAAGATAATGAAAAGAACAAAAAAACGTGGACAGAGAGGACGAGGAAAAATATAATGAGTGACAGCAACAATGTAGGGGGGGTCCCCTTTGTGTACAATCGTTTGGCGTTGGATTTGCAATTTTTCTCTATTGGACTTTTTGGATTGGGGTGTAACACCCAGGGAGAGGAACCACTAATAACAAATCAAAGGGCACAGCCCAAAATTAAGACTCGTACACACTAACAAAAGTGACACAGAAAATTAAAATCGCGTATACATAGATCAAGCCCTTAAACAGGAAAACCCCAAACGCATATAAATAACGCAATATCACAAGCACGCAAACAATACTATATACATAGATTTGACCAAAAAGTAAACGCAGAAAAACAGCACACCAACAACAACGCACACACAACCAAACAGAACAGATTCTCCCATACCACACATACACAAAAAATACATATACACAGGCACCCCTTAAACCCCCTCCCCTCTCCTTCCCCCTCCCCCTCCCCCCCCCCCCCCCAACCTATCCCCCCCCCCCCCCCGTTCTTTTACTTCCCCCCCCCCAAGAAAACACCCCCATCCCTCTTACCTCCCTCCCCCCTCCCCACCTCCCCCCCCCCCCCCTTTCCTCCCTCCTCCCCCCCCCCCCCCTCCCCTTACCCCCTCCCCCCCCCCCCCCCATCCTCTTGGCTCCCCCTCCCCACCCATCCCTCTACCTCCCTCCCCCCATCCCTCTTACCTCCCTCCCCCCTCCCTCTTACCTCCCTCCTCCCCATCCATCCCTCTTAGCCACCCTCCCCCACCCCCTCCCCCTCCTCCTCCCCTCCCCTTCCCCCTCCCCCCTCCCCAATCCTCGATACACCACAGCGGAACTATCTTGTCGCGTCTCATAACAGATTGGCTAATTGCGACTAACGACAGGTTGCGACAACCAAGTAATTGGTTACCGAGTGTGACAAGGCGGGTAACTCTGGAGGCGGGCGGGAGGGGGGGAGGGGGTATGCTTCCTTTACCACCTTTTTTTACCTTTTTTTATGGAAATTGAGCTTGTTTTTTGTGTTTTTTACTATTAGTATTATTGTTTATTA
>NC_051425.1:1034116-1037606 GCF_015228065.2 Penaeus monodon | reverse complement strand
CTCCCCCTCCTCTTCCTCTTTCTCCTCTCCTCCTCCTCCTCTCCTCTTTCTTCCTCTCTTCTCCCTTCTCCTCTCCTCCTCCTCTTCCTCTTTTTCCCTCCTCCTCCCTCCTCCTCCCTTCTCATTTAACTTCCCTCCCATTTTCACTGCCCCCTCCCCCCTTGTTCTTCCTACACCCCCCTTCCCTTTCCCCCTTCCTTGTTCTCCTTTTCCCTACCCTTTGGCCCAGCTCCCCCCTTTACTTTTCCCACAAACCCCCTCCCCTTCCCCTCTCCCAGTCTTTTGGCACCCCTCCCCCCCTTCCCTCTTCTTCGACCATTCTCCTCCCCTCTCCTGTACATTCGCCCTCTCCCCCTCCCCCTTCCCTGTTCTCTGAGCCTCCCTCCCCCCACCCTTATACATTTCTCTCCTCTCCCCTTCCCCTGTATTTTGGTCTCCTCCCCCCTCCCTCTCCCCATCCCTTATAGACATGCCCCCTCCCCCTCTCTCCTCCCCAACCCCCTGTATTTTGGTCTCCTCCCCCCACCCTCTCCCCATCCCTTATAGACAGGCCCCCTCCCCCTCTCTCCTCCCCAACCCCCTGTATTTTGCCCCCCACCCCCCCACCCCTCCCATATCCTCTGCCGAACACCTGTCATCTACTCAAATATATGGCGCTCTGGCAAAGGATATCGCTGTCTTGTAATTAAATAACATCCCTAAAGACGGCGGTCAGGAGGCCATTTTTAAGTAATTCTTTCGTTCACGACAACAAATAGATTAATGTCTAATGATGATTCCTCTGTCGATAATGACACACATTGATAATGATAAATAACACACGCGGATATTACGTACGGGCGCCCACTCCCAGACACATATAGACAAGCATACGTACATACACACATTCACACATACATCCACATACATATTTCCACACACATATACACACATGAACACACAGACAAACACAAATACACATAAACACAGACACACGCACAAATAAGATATAAACGGATAATGATAACGAATAAACAAACAAACACAAAAAGAAACAACAGTAAATCACATGACAAATAAGGAAGAAAAAAGATAACACGAGACATCCAGAACGCCCCCCCCCCCAAAAGAAAAAAAAAAAAAGAAAAAAAAAAACCAAACACAAACAAAAAAACAAACACAAACATAACAAAAAAACACCCAACCAAACACAAACAAAAAACACACAAAACAAAACGAAAAAAAACAACAAAACAAACAAAAAACAAGAAACCACCCAACCAAACACAAACAAAACAAAGAAAAACCTCTCTACCGAACACAAACAAAACAAATCAACCAAACACAAACAAAACAAGAAACCAACAAACAAACACAAACAAAACCGAAGAAAAACCTCCCTACCGAGCACAACCAAACCCCACGCGACCCTCCCCCTCCCGGTCAGCCGCCGAAGGAACGAAACAATCCGAAACGAACCGAACGATCGACCCGCGACGGAGAGGCAGCGCTGCCCTCGTGGATATCATTCCCTGTCGTTATCATTGTAAATAATGACAAGGTGTACAGCGGAGGCCAGCCCATGATTCCACGGCTCGGCATGACATATCTCATCACGTAATGAGGCAGGAACATGAGAGCCGAGGAGAGGGTTGGTGTGTGAGGTCCTTCGGTTCGCGGCTTCGGAAATCCTGCTTTGAGGAGAATGGGAGGGGGAGGGGAGGGGATGGAGGGGAGGGGAGGAGAGAGGAGGGGGGATGAAAGGGAAAGGGGAGGGGATGAAGGGGAGGGGAGGGGATGGAGGGGGAGGGGGGGGGATGAAGTGGAAGGGGAGGGGGAGGGGAGGAAGGGGAGGGGATGGGTGAAGGGGAAGGGATGAGGAGGGAAGGGGAGGGGATGAAGTGGAAGGGAAGGAAAAGAAAGGGGAGAGTGAGGGAAGGGTAGAAGACAGAGGGAAGGAGGGAAAAGAAAGGGGAGAGTGAGGGAAGGGTAGAAGACAGAGGGAAGGAGGCAAGAAGAATGAAATGAGGAGGAGAGGTTGAAGGGAAAGAGAGAAGGGAGGAGGAGGAGAAGGGGAGGAATGGGGAAGAAGAGAGGGAGAGGGGAAGAGCGGAGGAAGGGGTGATGAGGTCCGGCCCCTTGCTTCGAAAAGCCTCTTTCGAATAGATTGGAAAGGGAGGATGAAGGATAAAGGGGAGGGAAGTAGGAGAGAGAAGAAGGGATGAAAGAGGAGGGAAGGGAGGAGGAGGAGGAGAATGGGGGGATAAAAGGAAAGGGAAGAGAAGGGGGAGGGGGGGAGGGGGCAAAACACCTTCCTTCAGAAATCCTCCTTTGAGCGAAATGGAAGAGAGAAGGAGATGAAAGGAATAAGGAAAGAGGAGAAGGAGGGAATAAAGAGGGGAGGGGAAGAGGGAGGGAGGGGAGCAGGAGAGGAGGGAAAGGGGAGGAAGAGAGGCGGGAGGGATAGAGAGCAGGGGAGAGAAAGAGAGGAGAAGAGGGAGTGATAAAGGTAAGGGTGGGAGAGGAGAGGAAAGGGGAGAAGGAGAAAAGAGAAAGGGTTAAGGAGGAAGAAAGAGAGAAGGGATAAAGTGGATGGAGAATAGGAGAGGAAAAGGGAAGGAGAAAAGAAATGGGGAAGAGGGAGGGAAAGGAAAGAGGAGAGGAATAGGGGGATGGAGAAAAGGTGAAGAAACGGTGGAGGAGATAGAGACAAAATGAAGGGATTAGAAGGACGGGGAAGGAAGCAAAAACGGGATAAAAGGGAAGTGGTTAAGAAAGGAATTAAAACAAGGAAGAGAAAATCGAGAAATAGAGAAACGAAAATTGGAACTAGAAATTAGCGGAGGATAATTAGCAGAAGATAATTTGCTGATCGAATAGATAGTAGATGAAAAAAAAAAAAAAAAACTGTGAGAGTCGTCGAGTTTGTTTTACAGAAATAGATGGAATGAGATGCAAATGAAAAAAGAGAGAGGAAAGAGCGAAAAAAAACGGCAGAGCAGAAAAAAGGAGAAATGAATTGATGCATAAATGAGGAAAAGTAAACAATATATATATATATATATATATATATATATATATATATATATATATATATATATATATTGCTTTCTTTCTCTAACATTCTTCGATTATGTATATATGTATGCAGATCTATCTATCTATCTATTTATCTATCTATCTATCTATCTATCTATCTATCTATCTATCTATCTATCTATCTATCTATCTATCTATCTATATATATATATATTATATATATATATATATATATATATATATATATATATATATATTATATATATATATATATATATATATATTGCTTTCTTTCCCTAACATTCTTCGATAATGTATATATGTATGCAGATCTATCTATCTATCTATTTATCTATCTATCTATCTATCTATCTATCTATCTATCTATCTATCTATCTATCTATCTATCTATCTATCTATCTATATATATATATATATATATATATATATATATATATATATATATATATAT
>NC_051425.1:1026616-1029116 GCF_015228065.2 Penaeus monodon | reverse complement strand
TAATAATAATAATAATAATAATAATGATAATAATAATAATGATAATAATAATAATAACAACAATAATAATAATAATAATAATAATAATATAATAATAATAATAATAATAATAATAATAATAAATAATAATAATAATAAAAACAATAAAAATATTAACAATAATAACAATCCTAAAAATCACAACAAACCTAAACTGACGGACCTCTTTCACCCCCCCCCCCCGAGAAAGAAAGAAAAGAAAAGGCGACGCAGAGAGAGAAGGAGAACTGCCCGAACGCCAGTAATTAGCAGGCATCTCGCCGTAACTCAGTCCGTGGGATGTGGCGGCGCTCGGCCCTTTGGCCAAATGACAGATATTAAAGGGCCGCATGCACAATTTCGAAAATTATCTCCCGATCTCCGTTGCATCTCAAATAACAGGGCTTTACGTTGGAGATTTCAATGGATTTCATCGACGGCAATTATGCAAAGGCCATTCTTTTTTTTCTTTTTTTTTTCTTTCTCTCTTTGTCTCTTTATTTTTTTCTCTCTCTCTATCTTTGTCTCTGTTTCTAATTCTGCGTTTCTCTCTTTTTTTCCCTCGATGTTTAATGTTAAATACACGTATAGGAATAAATAATTAGAGAATGGAGTAAGCACACGATACGCTTATTATTATTGTTATTGTTATTGTTATTATTATTATTATTATTATCATCATCATCATCATCATCATCATCATCATCATCATCATCATCATCATCATCATCATCATCATCATCATCATCATCATCATCATCATCATCATCATCATCATCATCGTCATCATCCTCATCCTCATCATCATCATCATCATTATTACTATTATCATTATTATCATCATTATCATCATCATTATTATCATTATTATTATTATTATTATTATTATTATTATTATTATTATTATTATTATCATTATTACTATTATTATTACTACTACTACTACTACTATTATTATTATTATTATTATTATTATTATTATCATTATCATTGCTATTACTGAAGCAATGCGAATTTGATTATTATAAGCGATATCTTGCATCCTCCTCCTTTGCCGACCGCTTGGCTCAGACAAGGAGATCCTTTTAGCCTTTCTTGTAATTTCTTGAAGGAAATCGCAGGCCATTTAGGTCCAATTATCTCCCCCCCCACACCGCCCCACCCTCGTGCTTTCTGTCTATTTGCCTTTATCTATTTGCCTTTATTTCATTTGGGTCTTTACCTTTCGAGGCGCCTGTCTATCTGTCTGTCTGTCTATTTTGTTTTGTATGTTTACTTGTATCTCGTTTATCTGTTTTTAGTATAGTCTATCCTCTTGGATTTTTTTTTTTTCATTTATTAAATTTTATCTAATTTATTATTTATAGTGTGTGTCTGTTTGTCTGTCGATATACGTTTGTCTTTCTAACAATCTATTTCTATATATTTATCAGTCTATATCAGTCAATATATCTTTGAATCTATCTATCACTCTATGTCTATTCGCTCATTTTGTCTTTCTCTCTCCGTCTCTTTTCTGTTTCTGCTTCTTAATCTTTCTCCTTTCCTTATTCTCCTTCTTTATCATATCTAAATAGGCCCAAAATCAACTTAGTTATGTCTACCTGTCTATCTATCTGTCTATCTACCTTCTACCTGTTTAGCAAGCTATTCCTGTATCTATCTATCTATCTATCTGTGTGTGTACGTCTGTCTCCACATATATTTATCCAACTATCTGCTTGTGTTTGTTTTAATCTATTTTATCTATCTTCTACACTCTATTTCTATCTATCAACCCCATTATCTCCTCACCTCTACATCAATCTCACTTTTCTTATCGACATTTTACTATATATTTTCATCTATCAACCTATCATCTATGCTCCTCTACGTCGATCTCAGCTTTTTTATCTATATTTTACTATACATTTCTCTCTACCATCTATCTACTTACTATCTATCCACCCCTCATGCGCGCAACTCTCATCATACCCTCCCCCCCCCTCCCCGCCCCTGTCAACTCTCATCATATTCCAAATTGCATGTTTACGGAGCCAGTGTGTGAGGGAATCTCGGCAGATGTCCTCTCCAAGGCGCGCCAGCATCCGAGGGCGCAGCATCTTGTGTGTTTACAGAGATGCCAGCGCCAGAGACGATCTTCGAGATGCGGTTGTGTGACGGGGAGGTTGCGCGGGGGGAGGGGGGGGATGAGGGGGATGGGAAGGGGTAATGGTGTCATTTTTATTTGTTCGTTTGGTTGTTTGGTTGGGTTTCTCCGCTCTTCCTTCCGTTCGTGTTTTCTGTCTGTATGGATGTGTGTTTTTCTGTTTGTTTTTTTTCTCTGTGTGTGTGCGTGTGTGTGTGTGTGTATGTGTGTGTGTGTGTGTGTGTGTCTATACATGCCTGTCGATCTCTTTCTCTCTCACTCTTTAATTTTCTTTATCTATCTATCTATATATCTACCTATCTACCTGTCCGTCCCTCTCTCTCTCTCTCTCTC
>NC_051425.1:1014116-1024116 GCF_015228065.2 Penaeus monodon | reverse complement strand
ACGAGACGCGACAAGATAGTTCCGCTGTGGTGTATCGAGGATTGGGGAGGGGGGAGGGGGAAGGGAGGGGGGAGGAGGGAACTTAGAGGGGTGGATGGGGAGGGGGGAAGTAAGAGGGAGGGGGGGAGGAGGGAGGTAAGAGGGATGGATGGGGAGGGGGGAGGTAAGAGGGATGGGTGGGGAGGAGGGAGGTAAGAGGGATGGGGGGGAGGGGGAGGAGGGAGGTAAGAGGGAGGGGGGAGGGAGGGGGGGAGGAGGGAGGTAAGAGGGATGGGGGTGTTTATCTTGGGGGAGGGAAGTCAAGAACGAGGGGGGGGGAGTGATTAGGTTGGGTGGGAGGGGGAAGGGGGAGGGAGGAAGGAGGTGGGGAGGTGGTTAAGGGGTGCCTGTGTATATGTATTTTTTGTGTATGTGTGTGTATGGGAGAATTCTGTTTCTGTTTGTTTGTTTGTTTGTGTTCGTTGTTGTTGGTGTGTCTGTTTCTGCGTTTACTTTTTGGTCTAATCTATGTATATATGTATTGTATTTGCGTGCTTGTGTATATATGCGTTATCTTTATATGCGTTTATGTGTTCCTATGCTAAGCTATGAATGCTATGTATACGCGATTTTAAGTTTCTGTGTCACTGTGTTAGTGTGTACGAGTCTTAAGTTCGTGTGCATGTTATTAGTGGCTTCCTCTCCCTGGGTGTGTACAGCGTCCATCCGTGCAATAGAGAGAAAATTGCATAATCAACGCCACGAATTGTGTACTATCAAAAGGGGTGCAACTACATTGTTGCTGTCACTCATTATATTTTTCCTCGTCCTCTCTGTCCACGTTGTTTTGTTCTTTTCATTATCTTTGTTTGTTTTATTCTTTTCTTTTATTCCTTTTCTGTTGTTCTTTTTTTTGAGATTTGTTGATATGTTCTTCGTCTTGTCATGCTAGTTTGTTCTGTTCTGTTCTGTTTTCTGTTACTACAGCCTCTTCTATTTTGTTCTTAAAGTTATCTTCCAGTGTCTTTCATTTTTTTCCTTTATCCTCTTTCTCTCTTATTCTGGTTTATAGCTTTCTTCTCTCATTCTATCTACCTTCTCAGTTCATTTCGTCTCTCTGTTCTTTTCTTTTCTTTTCTCTTCTCCTCTCTTCTCTCCTCTTCTTTTCTCTTCTCTTCTCTTCTCTCTCTCTCGCTCACTCACTCTCGCTCCCTTTTGCCTCCGTTTTTCTCTCTTTCTCTCTCCCTTCTCCCTTTCCACTCGTCACTCCTATTCTCTCCCTCTTCCTCTCCCCTCTATCTTCCTTCCCTCTTTCCTCCTTTCTCTCCTTCTTTTCTGCTTCCTCTGTTGTTCTCTCCTCCTATCCTCCCTCCCTCCTTCCTTCCCTCCTTCCCTCCCTCCTTCCCCCTCCCTTCCCTCCGTCCTACTCTTCCTCCCTTCCTCCTTTCCTCCCCTCTCTCCCTTTTTCCCTCTCCCTTTCCTCTCCCTTTCCTCCTTCCCTTCCCACCTCCCCACCTCTTTCCCACCTCCCCCTCCTTCCCCCTCCCTCCTCCCCTCTCCCCCCTTCCCTTCCCACCTCTCCCCCTCCCTCTCCCCCTCCCTACTCAGCCCAGCAAGCACATGTTTGATAATTCAAAATCGATCAAATTGAACGCCGAGAAAGAGCTGTCAGCGATCGAGGATGATGACGTTCAATAGCGTCCCACGAGGCTATGACGCCGTTCACGCCGTTCCTCTTTATTTGGAGAAGTTATTGGTACAAGACGACACCCGGTGATCTTTTGGAAATTGTTCGGGGAGGGAGGGTGGGGGGAGGGAGAGGCGGGGAATGAGAGGGAGGGGGAGGGAGGGAGAGGGGGGAGAGGGAGGGAGAGGGAGGGAGATGGAGGGAGGGATGGGGAGGGATGGGGAGAGAATGAGAGGGAGGGATGGGGAGGGAATGAGAGGGAGGAGAGGTAGGGAGAGCGAGGGATAGGGAGGGAGAGGGAGGGAGGAGCTTGACACTCTTTTTATTCGGGTGCGGGTGGAGTGCGAGTGGGATGGGTGGGGGGGGGTGAGGATAGGAGGGGTAGGGAGGGAAGAAGAGTTGGTGGGTGAGATGTGGTGGGAGGGTGGAAGGGTAGGGAGAAAGGTGGAAGGGTGAGAGAATAGGGAGGGTGGAAAAGGAGGGCTGATAGGGTGGGGAAAAGTGTGGAAGGGTAGGCTGGAGACAGACAGAGAGAGAATGAGAGACAGAGACAAAGAGAGGATGATAGATAGATAGTAGGTAGATATATATATAGATAGAGAGAGAGACACAGAGAGAGAGAGAGAGATTGACAGGCAGACAGAGAAAGAGAGACAGAGACAAAGAGAGGAAGATAGATAGATACATGCATACTACATACATCATACATACATACATAGAGAGAGGGGGGGAAGAGAGAGAGAGAGAGAGAGAGAGAGAGAGAGAGAGAGAGAGAGGAGAGAGAGAGAGAGAGAGAGAGAGAGGGAGGGAGGGAGAGAGACAAAGACAGAGACAAATAAAGCCAGAGAAAACCTTTTTCAAACAAAATACATACCCTTGTGTTTTGTCTTTGTTATGCACACGAGAAACAAAAACACGCCAAGTTTACACTTATATTAAAGCATGTCCTTAACAAGACTTTTCACACTATCTTCTTTCTTTTCTCTTGGTGCAGGCAAAGTATAAGGAAATTATCTCCACCTGCTTGCTTGTGCCCCCCCCCATGTAATGAGCTCCTAAATTGCGCAACAAAATCACGCAACATTTCTTGCACGACCGTTGAGAAGACTCGCAAACTTCTCCACAAACTTGGGTCGAGTCCTTGGGTTTCTAGCATTTTATTTTCTCGGGTCAGTCGCCGGAGGATCTTGTGTGTGATAGAGAGCATTTGGGATCATTCTGGCGGCGGTTTTGAGGATAACACTGAGTATGATACTGAGTGCACTATTCAGTATGATAGAGAGTGTAATGTTAGTATGATATTGAGTGTGTGATATTGAATATGATAGTGTAATATTAGTATGATATTGATTGTAATATTCAGTATGATAAGTGAGATTAATATTAGATATGATAAGGAGTGTAATACTGAGTATGATAAAGAGTGTAATATTAGTATGATATTGAGTATTATATAGAGTGTGTGTTATAACACTAGCTACAAATTTGAGGATAACATTGAGCATAATACTAATTATCTTATTGAGTATAATATTGAGTATAAAGCTGGTGCAGTATTGAGAATGATACTGAATATGATAATGAACATAACAGTAGGTATGATATTGATTATGGCAATGAGTATAATATTAAGTATGACATTGAATGCAAAATTGAGAATGATACACCGAGTGCAAGTTTGATCATAATATTGAGTTCACTATTCATTATCACATCGAGTATAATATCAAGTATAACATTATGATACTGAGTTTAAAGCTAGACAAAATACTGTGTATTGAGGATAATAAAGAGTATGATATACCTGACTGATCACGAGAGAGGAGGAGAGGGAAAGAGAGGATGCATTACGTATGAAAAATGATTTATCATATATTCTCTATGACCTAGTCTTACGTCCTCCCCCCCCCCCTCTTCATCTCATACCATTGGGTCAGGATTCGAACACGTGATATGATATATTATTATATATCTACTACGCCGAAGAAAATAGATGTTTTAAAGCCTTCACACTCACGATGGTTCGAAGGTTTATATAAATATCTCGTGAATATTTCCTTGAACAAAAATCCTCGCCACTCATATGCCTCGTCCTTTTTGGCTTATTGCCCCTGCAAGGAAAAAAAAAAGAGAGAAAAAGAAAATAGATATGAAAAAGAAAAATATGAAAATTCTTAAGAAAGGGAAGACTAAGAAATAAAGAGAGAGAGAGAGAGAGAGAGAGAGAGAGAGAGAGAGAAATAAAGAGAGAGAAAGAGAGAGAGAGGGGAAAATGCTCACAGAAAGAAAAAATAAGAGGGAAAAATAGGATATCATTCTAACCCCTACTTTCTCCCCCCCCCACCGCAACACTCATCCCCTCCCCACCCCCTTAAAAAAAAAAAAAAAAAAAAAAAAAAAAAAAAAAAAAAAATATATATATATATATATATATATATATATATATATATATATATATATATATATATATATATATATATATACAAGCTAAATCTTAGGGAGAAATCTCATATTAAAAATCCTCTTTGTCGAAACTATGATACTTAGAGAAAGCGTCAGCGAGCGTAAGAGTTTCTACGCCCGATTGGAAAATAACTTATTATCTATTATTGTTATAATTATCGTTATTATTATTATTATTATTATTATTATTATTATTATTATTATTATTATTATTATTATCATTATTATTGTTGTTGTTGTGTTGTTGTTGTTGTTTTTACTATTATTATTATTATCATCATAGTTATTATCATTATTATCATAATTATTTGTATTATTATTATTCAAATTACTATAATTATTACTATAATCACTATAATCTTCATCTTTATTATAATAATGCAAAGAATAGAACTGCATTATATGATCAAAACGGTTTGGACAAAAGTGATGAAAACAATAGTAATGATAATACTGTTCATATTCTTATAATTTCTGCTAATGCTAACTTCATAATTACGATAACGTTTAATACTGCTAAAGAAGATGAAACTGATGACAATTAAAAGAAGCATTACATTTAACATTACAAAATTCATGATTATGGTATAATCCCACGCATTCTGTATCGTAGATTTACCCTAACACAAGAAGCCACTTTCAACGCATCAACACCAGGCAGGCTTGTTCTGTGTATAGTCAGTTCGACAACGTACTGATGATTGTCACAAAAAAAAAAAAAAAAAATCTAAACGGTTTTAGGTCGTGTAGAAAATCGAACACGCTTTAATTTGTTCTATTAAAGCGTTTCAGAGTTAATGCAGAGACAAGACGAACAAACAATTACATTTATGACCGATAAAACATACAAGAAATCACTAGTCTCATCCCGCTAAGTCAACAATTTTCCGTAATTGCAATAGCAACAGTTGCAATAACAGATGGACAACGAGAGAGAAGGAGGAAGAGAGAGAGAGGAAGAAAGAGAGGGGGTGGGGAAAAGAGAGAAGAAAGAGAGAGAAGGAGAGAGAGAGAGAGAGAGAGAGAGAGAGAGAGAGAGAGAGAGAGAGAGAGAGAGAGAGAGAGAGAGAGGAGAGAGAGAGGAGAGAGAGAGAGAGAGAGAGAGAGAGAGAGAGAGAGAGAGACAGACAGACAGACAGACAGACAGACAGACAGACAGACAGAGAGAAAGAGCAGAGGAAAAGAAGTGAGACACTCTTGCGTGAGACTTCAGTGATGGAGAACCTCTCAAACCGCGTGTGATTACGAACCTACACGCGTGTGACTGTATGTGTGTGTGCGGCACAGTGTGTGTTTTGTTAACTGTGCTGTCAGACAGGTAATTGATCATCAAACTTTTTTTTGCAATTTGCGGCTTCAACCTGGATTATAGCTGAACGAAATAGCATGTGGAGCTGAGGAATGAGGTTCGGCCATGAGTAACAGCGACGGACACACACACGCACGCGACAGCTTGTTTTATCGTACTCAAAGGCCGGTCATGAAGAAAAATGGTTTGCTTTCGACCCTCTTCATTAGACAGATGGGGAAGACACGATGTGCAAATGGGAAATGGAAAGAGATTTTTCCTCTTTTTTTTAGGCCTCTGATGGAGAGAGGAGGTGGGTGACTTTGCTCTATGTGACACACTGATTATTGTGATACAATTGTGACACACACACACACACACACACACACACACACACACACACACACACACACACACACACACACACACACACACACACACACACACACACACACAAGCACACACACACACATATATATATAGACAGATAGATAGATAGATAGATAGATACTGTAGGTAGATAGTGAGAGAGAGAGAGAGAGATTAACAGATAGAAACTAGCTAGTAAGACAGCTAGATATAGATAAAGCAAATAGAAAGATAGACAGATATGGATATAGACATATGTGTGTCTGCGTGTTTGTATGTGTTTATATAATCATTATACCCCACCTCGATACCTTCCTTGCCCCCCCCCTTTTCTTTTCTTATCTTCGTCTCCTCTTTCCCCACCCATTTATCGCCGTTCTCCTTATCACCCCTTCAACCCACTTACTTCCTTTTCATTATTATCAACCATTTCCTTCCTGCCTCTTTGCAACGATCGCTTCTAAATGTCTGAAACTGCAAGAGAAATGGCAGAAAATCTCACATCGCGGGGCATTGCAAATACATTGCAAACGTTACATTAATACAGGTCACAAGCGTATTTTTTTAGAATGTCGTTGCATGGGGTCGAGAACATTGCATACTGTCACTTTCCACTCTGCAGATGCGGTCCTCTCTCTTCTGTTCTGTTCTCTTCGCTGTCTCTGTCTGTCTGTCTGTCTCACTGCCTCTGTTTGTCTGTTTATTTGTCTCTTTCTATTTTGTTTTGTGTGTGTGTGTGTTTTCTTTTTCTCTCTTCTCTCTCTCTCTCTCTCTCTCTCTCTCTCTCTCTCTCTCTCTCTCTCTCTCTCTCTCTCTCTCTCTCTCTCTCTCTCTCTCCCTCTCTCTCTCTCTCTCTCTCGCTGTGTGTATCCCTCTTTCCTTCTCTTTCTTTACTCTCTCCTACTTTTCTTTCGCCTCTTTTCCTTTCTACATTCGCTATCCAGTTATATATATATCTTGCTCTCTTTTCCTCTCTTTTTCTCTATTTCTTCTCTCTTTCTCTTTTTTTCTCTTTCTCTCTCCTTTTTCTCTCTTTCTCTCTTTTTTCTCTCTTTTTCTCTCTTTCTCTCTCTTTCTTTCTCCCCTCTTGCTCTCTCCATCTATCTCTTTTTTTCTCTCTTTCTCTCTCTCTCTCTCTCCCCTCTTGCTCTCTCCATCTATCTCTTTTTTCTCTCTTTCTCTCTCTCTCTCTCTCCCCTTTTGCTCTCTCTATCTATCTGTCTCTCTCTTTCTTTAATTTTATAGGTCTGCACACATATCTGCCATTATACTCAAACACTGGTTATATCGTCTCCAGTTAAATTAATTGCAACTAAGCCTAATTACTGCATGTTATATTAACGATAAAACTAGAGTATTATGCACACTTATAATGTAATTACGTTTAACTATCTACACAGACGCACACGACTCAAACAAACAAATGCACATACATATGCACATCAGAGATACACATACATGAAAAATATAACTTATTCACGTCTTCACTCCCCTCTCCCTATATATATACACACACGTACACACGTACACACGTACACACTCACACACACACACACACACACACACACACACACACACACACAAACCCACACACTTATACCTCCCCTCCCTCCCATCCCCCCCTCTTCCCCTTTCCCTCTCCCCCTCCCACACACACACATGCACACACGTACGCAGACACACACACACACACACACACAGTTCGTTACGTCTCGCCTGAGGCACGGGGGAGCCAAGCGGATAGAAGATTGTCAATAATAATTGTTAATAATCGTGCAACCTCTTCATTGATGATAGCGTTGCATCTGCTGTCCAAACAGCTGTCTCTCGTTAGGTGCATTACATCACAATTCGCTCGTCCAGGCGCCGTCCGTGCGTTTGTTTGTGCGTGCGAAGGTCACTGATTGCCTCTCGTCACCTTCCTGTCCCTCGCTTAGTAGCGTCTCCTGTATATCCTGGCGTTTCGTTATCGCGCCTCGCGTTTCTCCTCTCTTCGTTTGGCTTCCTCTTCTTCTTCTTTATCTCACTTTCTTCTTCTTCTTCTTCTTCTTCTTCTTTTATTCTTCTTCTTTTTCTTTTATTCTTCTTATTTATCATCATCATAATCTTCTTCTTCTTCTTCTCACTTTCTTCTTCTTCTTCTTCTTCTTCTTCTTCTTTTATTCTTCTTATTCATCATCATCATCATAATCTTCTTCTTCTTCTTCTTCTTCTCACTTTCTTCTTCTACTTCTACCTTTTCTTTTTCCTTCGTAATTCGTAACTTTGAGTTTTATTAATTTTTAAATTCAAGTTTCGATTTTTTTTTTTTTTTTTGAAAGGGAGGGGGACCTGTTTGTTTTAACGTCTTTGCATTTCTCTCTTTCTTCTTCTTCTTCTTCTTGCTCCTCCTCCTCCTCTTCTTCCTCTTCCTTTTCCTCATCTTACCCTTCCTCCTCCTCTTCCACCTCTCCTCCCTCCTCCTCTTCCTCCTCCTCCTCCTCGTCCTCCTCCTCCTCCTCTTCCTCCTCCTCCTCCTTCTCATCCTCATCCTCCCCCTCGATCATCCTTCTTCTCCTTCCATTTTTCATTTCCCTGCCCCTCTTCCTCCCCCACCTCCCCTCCCTCCCTTCCTCCCTCATCCCAACCGCCGCTTCCTTCCCCAAAAACAGCGTCGGCAACACAACCCTTTTTAGGTCAACACCGTCATCAATTATACGCAACTGCTTACCTCAACACCAGCCTTCAACACCAGCCCAGCACCAATCTCCAACACCGACCCCCAACACCAGCCCCCATCACCAACCCCCAACACCAACCCCCAACACCAATCCCCAACACCAGCCCTCAACACCTTCCCCCAACACCAACCCCCAACACCAATCCCCAACACCAATCCCCAACACCTTCCCCCAACACCAACCCCCAACACCAATCCCCAACACCAACCCCAACACCAATCCCCAACACCAACCCCCAACCCCTTTCCCCCCAAAACCCCCCAACCCCCAACCCCACAAAACCCCCAAACCCCCAACCCCCAAACCCCCCCCAAACCCCCAAACCCCAACCCCCGGGACCCAAAACAACCCAAACCCCCAAACCCTTCCCAAAAAAACCCCCCAAATTTTTTCCCCCAAAAAACCCCCAAAAGTAAAAACCCCCCCAAAAAAAAAAAAAATAACCAGAAAAAAACCCCCCCCAAAAAGGGGGCCCAAAAAGGGGGTAAAAAAAAGAAATAGAAAAAAAAAAAAGCCCCCCCAAGAAACCCCCAAAAGGAAAGAAAAAAGAAGAAACCCCCCAAAAAAAAAAAAGGGGGAAAAAAGAAAAAGTTTAGGGGAGGGAAAAAAGGAAAGGGAAGAAGAGAAGGCGAGGGAAGGGAAGAAAGGAGAAAAAAGGTAGGGAGGAGAGGGAAGGGAGGGAGAAAGAGGGAGGGAGGGAGGGAGGGAGAGGGGGGGAAAAGAGGAGGAGGAAGAGGAAAGGGGGCCCGGGGGAGGGAGAGGGAGCCGGAGAAAAAAGAAGAGCAGAAAAAAAAAGGAGAAAAGAGAGGAGAGGTTTAAGAGAAGAGAGGAGAAGAGGAAGAAAAAGAGAGGATGAGAAGAGAGGAGAGAGAGAAAAGGGAAGAAAAGAGAGAAGAGAGAGAGAAAAGGGGAGAGAGAGAGAAAAGAAAAGAGGGAGAGAGAGAGAGAGAGAGAAGAAAGAGGAAGAAAAAAGGGGAAGAGAAAAGGAAGGGGTGTTTGTACGTGAAATTTGAAAAAAGGTTTTTAATTTATCACGTCAAAAAAAAAGGAAAAAATTTTCACCCCTCTTCTCTCCCTCCCCCCTTTTTCGGGACGCCCTGAAAACTGAGCAGGTGGGATGGGCTTGCAAGAGGGAGGAGCCGGGTGGGAGGGGCAGGGGGGGGCAGCTAGAATTTTTGGCAGAGCGGGATCCCAAAAGGCCCGGCCAGTAATGAAAGGTATACTTTGTATTATACGAACCGACAATGGGATTTATCATAGGCGCCCTTGGGCCCAAAATGAGAAGGGACGAGTGCCTTCGCCACCCTGGGCCCTAGTGATTAAACTATCGCGGGGAAGATCTGCGGCCGTGATTTAGGGCCCGCGAGACGCTGCGTCGATGAGGATCACGGTTCGTGCGTGTGTAAGTCAATATCTAGTCATCAGTCAGGTTCCTGTGTGGGTGTAATAAGTCACGTATTTTGTGCTGCAGATAAGGGCCCTTTTTTTATCGAA